>NW_020258524.1:0-6155 GCF_003255815.1 Theropithecus gelada | reverse complement strand
TGTGTCTCTATCTCCTTCAGTTCTGCTCTGATCTTAGTTATTTCTTGCCTTCTGCTAGCTTTTGAATGTGTTTGCTCTTGCTTCTCTAGTTCTTGTAACTGTGATGTTACGGTGTCAATTTTAGATCTTTCCTGCTTTCTCTTGTGGGCATTTAGTGCTATTTCCCTCTACACACTGCTTTAAATGTGTCCCAGAGATTCTGGTATGTTGTATCTTTGTTCTTATTGGTTTCAAAGAACATCTTCATTTCTGGCTTCATTTCATTATGTACCCAGTAGTCATTCAGGAGCAGGTTATTCAGTTTCCATGTAGTTGAGCAGTTTTGATTGAGTTTCTTAGTCCTGAGTTCTAGTTTGATTGCACTGTGCTCTGAGAGACAGTTATAATTTCTGTTCTTTTACATTTGCTGAGGAGTGCTTTACTTCCAACTATGTGGTCAATTTTTGAATAAGCGCGACGTGGTGCTGAGAAGAATGTATATTCTGTTGATTTGGGGTGGAGAGTTCTGTAGATGTCTATTAGGTCCACTTGGTGCAGAGTTGAGTTCAATTCCTGGATATCCTTGTTAACATTCTGTCTCGTTGATCTGTCTAATGTTGACAGTGGGGTATTCAAGTCTCCCATTATTATTGCATGGGAGTCTAAGTCTCTTTGTAAGTCTCTAAGGACTTGCTTTATGAAAATGGGTGCTCCTGTATTGGGCGCATAATAACCAAACAGCATGGTACTGGTACCAAAACAGAGATATAGAACAATGGAACAGAACAGAGCCCTCAGAAATAATACCACACATCTACAGCCATCTGATCTTTGACAAACCTGAGAAAAACAAGAAATGGGGAAAGAATTCCCTATTTAATAAATGGTGCTGGGAAAATTGGCTAGCCATAAGTAGAAAGCTGAAATTGGATCCTTTCCTTACTCCTTATACAAAAATTAATTCAAGATGGATTAGAGACTTAAATGTTAGACCTAAAACCATAAAAAACCTAGAAGAAAACCTAGGTAATACCATTCAAGATATAGGCATGGGCAAGGACTTCATGTCTAAAACACCAAAAGCAACAGCAACAAAAGCCAAAATTCACAAATGGGATCTAATTAAACTAAAGAGCTTCTGCACAGCAAAAGAAACTACCATCAGAGTGAACAGGCAACCTACAGAATGGGAGAAAATTTTTGCAATTTACTCATCTGACAAAGGGCTAATATCCAGAACCTACAAAGAACACAAACAAATTTACGAAAAAAAAAAAACAACAAATAACCCCATCAAAAAGTGGGCAAAGGATATGAACAGACATTTCTCAAAAGAAGACATTCATCCAGCCAACAGACACATGAAAAAATGCTCATCATCACTGGCCGTCAGAGAAATGCAAATCAAAACCACAATGAGATACCATCTCACACCAGTTAGAATGGCGATCATTAAAAAGTCAGGAAACAACAGGTGCTGGAGAGGATGTGGAGAAATAGGAACACTTTTACACTGTTGGTCGGATTGTAAACTAGTTCAACCATTATGGAAAACAGTATGGCGATTCCTCAAGGATCTAGAACTAGAGGTACCATATGACCCAGCCATCCCATTACTGGGTATATACCCAAAGGATTATAAATCATGCTGCTATCAAGACACATGCACACATATGTTTATTGCGGCACTATTCACAATAGCAAAGACTTGGAATCAACCCAAATGTCCATCAGTGACAGACTGGATTAAGAAAATGTGGCACATATACACCATGGAATACTATGCAGCCATAAAAAATGATGAGTTAGTGTCCTTTGTTAGGGACATGGATGCAGCTGGAAGCCATCATTCTCAGCAAACTATCACAAGAACAGAAAACCAAACACCGCATGTTCTCACTCATAGGTGGGAATTGAACAATGAGATCACTTGGGCTCTGGAAGGAGAACATCACACACCGGGGCCTATTATGGGGAGGGGGGAGGAGGGAGGGATGGCATTGGGAGTTATACCTGATGTAAATGATGAGTTGATGGGTGCTGACGAGTTGATGGGTGCAGCACACCAACATGGCACAAGTATACATATGTAACAACCCTGCACGTTGTGCACATGTACCCTAGAACTTAAAGTATAATAATAATAAAAAAAAAAAAAAAAAGAAAATGGGAATGGACTCACAAGTAGGTCTTTGTGATATCAAATGAATCTCTGCGACCCATCAAATGAGAAGCTTCCTTTCCTTTGCTTCGCTCTGTATAGTAGCCCCAAGCACGGAAAACTCCCGGACTTTCAATTTCACAAGGCAGAAAACCCAAGAGATCATAGGCCTACAGATTCTTTGAGGAAAGAACATTTCTCAGTCTTACTAGAATGAAATCCAAGGGAAACTCTTCTTCATGCAAGCCCAGCTCAAATGGTACTTCTAATCTCTGGCTTTTCCATAACCCTGAGAGAAAATGACTCAACCCTTCATCTATGTTCCTATAACAGCTCACATGGGCCTTTGTTACAGTACTTACTATTTTCTACCACTCCAGTTTCCCTGTAGACCTGACTCTACTTTCTACCAAAGTAAAATGTGGGTTCCTCAAAGAAAAAGACAATCTTAAATAAAAAAATTTATTTGTATCCCTGACACCTAGCACCATTATACTTGTATGATGTAAGTGAATGAAGAAATGAATGACTGCCTACACTGGGTGGATGAGTGGGTGGATGGATAAGTGGTTGGATGGATGGATGGATGACGGATGACTAGGTGAGTGGATGGACAGATATATGGATGAGTGGAGGAATTACACAATATGTGAATATTGCCATATTCACTATAAACTGAATGACTTGTCTGGTACTTAGCAATGCTCAGCACTCTCAGGGTACTGCTTTTTCTCATAGCACCACATTCTTTTTGGTCCTGGGAGTTTATATTAATCCACTCACCAATAGGCAAATGGCTGAATAGTATCTAGAACAGGTGGAACTTCCTAGCCACCATAAAGTGGCTTCCCAGTGCTTCAGAAAACATTTTCATAAGAGCCAGTAGTTGGGCAGAGTCAGAGTTAATCTTGTCACAGTGGAAATCTTACCAGCACAGGACAGGCCTGAGCGCTGAGTGAGTGGCAGTGCTTCTGCTGCCGGCAGGAAACTCATTAAATATAGCCTCCTAGGTAACTAAAAGGTGATGTTGAGCCCATTAGAGAGCTTTGTAACACTGTGAACAGCATTTAGTGCTCAGCTGTTTCTCACCCACCTCTCAGATGGTCCCAGCAGGAAGCACGTCTGTGGCTGTCATGTTTATAGCTAATTAATGTTTATTTATATTTTTAAACAAGCCTTTCACCTGTCATGCTTTAAAATAAATGTTCTGCTCTTCAATTAGAGGTTGTCAGAGCAGAGAGGAATTCTGTTTTGTTGTGGATTGAATGTGTGTGTGTTTAAATGTGTATTATATAGGGAGTTCTTCCTTTTAAGTCTCACTCTCTGTCTCTCCTCTTAGAAGCTAAAGCTTTCTACTCAGAGAAACATACTTTTTTCAAATTTTGACGTGCTATGCAAGCCATGTGCTTGCTTCCAGAGAGTAGACTGCAGAGATTACAGTGCCTTCTAAGATTGGAGGAGGAAGGTCAGAATGAAAATATTGTACATTTTCAGCAGTGTAGAACCAGTATTCTTGTTTTTAACTTTGTAATTTCTTTTTTTTTATTATTATTATACTTTAAGTTCTAGGGTACATGGCACAACGTGCAGCTTTGTTACATATGTATACTTGTGCCATGTTGGTGTGCTGCACCCATCAACTCGTCAGCACCCATCAACTCATCATTTACATCAGGTATAACTCCCAATGCCATCCCTCCTCCCTCCCCCCTCCCCATAATAGGCCCCGGTGTGTGATGTTCTCCTTCCAGAGTCCAAGTGATCTCATTGTTCAATTCCCACCTATGAGTGAGAACATGCGGTGTTTGGTTTTCTGTTCTTGTGATAGTTTGCTGAGAATGATGGTTTCCAGCTGCATTCATGTCCCTAACAAAGGACACTAACTCATCATTTTTTATGGCTGCATAGTATTCCATGGTGTATATGTGCCACATTTTCTTAATCCAGTCTGTCACTGATGGACATTTGGGTTGATTCCAAGTCTTTGCTATTGTGAATAGTGCCGCAATAAACATATGTGTGCTTGTGTCTTTATAGCAGCATGATTTATAATCCTTTGGGTATATACCCAGTAATAGGATGGCTGGGTCATATGGTATTTCTTGCCCATGCCTATGTCCTGAATGGTATTACCAAGGTTTTCTTCTAGGTTTTTTATGGTTTTAGGTCTAACATTTAAGTCTCTAATCCATCTTGAATTAATTTTCGTATAAGGAGTAAGGAAAGGATCCAATTTCAGCTTTCTACTTATGGCTAGCCAATTTTCCCAGCACCATTTATTAAATAGGGAATCCTTTTCCCATTTCTTGTTTTTTTCAGGTCTGTCAAAGATCAGATGGATGTAGATGTGTGGTATTGTTTCTGAGGGCTCTGTTCTGTTCTATTGATCTATATCTCTGTTTTGGTACCAGTACCATGCTGTTTTGGTTACTGTAGCCTTGTAGTACAGTTTGAAGTCAGGTAGCGTGATGCCTACAGTTTTGTTCTTTTGACTGAGGATTGTCTTAGCAATGCGGGGTCGTTTTTGGTTTCATATGAACTTTAAAGCAGTTTTTTCCAATTCTGTGAAGAAACTCATTGGTAGCTTAATGGGGATGGCATTGAATCTATAGATTACCTTGGGCAGTATGGCCATTTTCACGATATTGATTCTTCCTATCCATGAGCATGCAATGTTCTTCCATTTGTTTGTGTGCTCTTTTATTTCACTGAGCAGTAGTTTGTAGTTCTCCTTGAAGAGGTCCTTTATATCCCTTGTGAGTTGGATTCGTAGGTATTTTATTCTCTTTGAAGCAATTGTGAATGGAAGTTCATTCATGATTCATGATTTGGCTCTCTGTTTGTTTGTTACTGGTGTATAACAATGCTTGTGATTTTTGCACATTAATTTTGTATCCTGAGACTTTGCTGAAGTTGCTTATCAGCTTAAGGAGATTTTGGGCTGAGATGATGGGGTTTTCTAAATATACAATCATGTCATCTGCAAACAGGGACAATTTGACTTCTTCTTTTCCTAACTGAGTACCCTTGATTTCTTTCTCTTGCCTGATTGCCTAGCCAGAACTTCCAACATTATGTTGACTAAGAGTGGTGAGAGAGGGCATCCCTGTCTTGTGTCAGTTTTCAAAGGGAATTTTTCCAGTTTTTCCCCATTCAGTATGATATTGGTTGTGGGTTTGTCATAAATAGCTCTTATTATTTTGAGATATGTTCCATCAATACCGAATTTATTGAGAGTTTTTAGCATGAAGGACTGTTGAATTTTGTGAAAGGCCTTTTCTGCATCTATTGAGATAATCATGTGGTTTTTGTCTTTGGTTCTGTTTATATGCTGGATTACAGTTATTGATTTTCGTATGTTGAATCAGTCTTGCATCCCAGGGATGAAGCCCACTTGATCATGGTGGATAAGCTTTTTGATGTGCTGCTGGATTCAGTTTGCAGTATTTTATTGAGGATTTTTGCATCGATGTTCATCAGTGATATTGGTCTAAAATTCTCTTTTTTTGCTGTGTCTCTGCCAGGCTTTGGTATCAAGATGATGTTGGCCTTTTTCTATTGATTGGAATAGTTTCAGAAGGAAGGGTACCAGCTCCTCCTTGTACCTCTGGTAGTATTCAGCTGTGAATCCGTCTGGTCCTGGACTTTTTTTGGTTGGTAGGCTATTAATGATTGCCTCAATTTCAGAGCCTGCTATTGATCTATTCAGGGATTCAACTTCTTCCTGGTTTAGCCTTGGGAGAGTGTAAGTGTCCAGGATATTATGCATTTCTTCTAGGTTTTCTAGTTTATTTGCATAGAGGTGTTTACAGTATTCTCTGATGGTAGTTTGTATTTCTGTGGGGTTGGTGGTGATATCCCCTTTATCATTTTTTATTGCATCTATTTGATTCTTCTCTCTTTTCTTCTTTATTAGTTTTGCTAGAGGTCTATCAATTTTGTTGATCTCTTCAAAAAAGCAGCTCCTAGATTCATTGATTTTTTGGAGGGTTTTTGTGTCTCTATCTCCTTCAGT
>NW_020258523.1:0-6156 GCF_003255815.1 Theropithecus gelada | reverse complement strand
ACCATTCTCTTAATCTCAAGTACTCAGGGACACATACACTGCCAAAGTTCACAGGGACCTCTGCCTAGGAAAGCTAGGTATTGTCCAAGGTTTCTCCCCATGTGATAGTCTGAAATATGGCCTCGTGGGAAGGGAAAGACCTAATCGTCCCCCAGCCTGACACCCATGAAGGGTCTGTGCTAAGGAGGATTAATATAAGAGGAAAGAAGGCCTCTTGGCAGTTGAGATAGAGAAAAGCATCTCTCTCTTGCCTATCCCTGGGCAATGGAACATCTCCGTGTAAAACCCGATTGAATCTTCTCTTTACTGAGATGGGACAAAACCGCCTTAGGGCGAAAGGTGGGACTTGCTAGCAATGCTGCTCTTTATGCACTAGAAAGGTGTATGGAGATGTTTGCATATGTATATCAAGGCACAGCACTTTTCCTTAAACTTATTCATGTCACAGAGATGTTTATTCATATGTCTTACTGCTGACCTTCTCCCTATGATGATCCTATCATCCTGCCACTTCCCTTTTTCTAAGATGGTAAAGATAATGATCAATAAATACTGAGGGAACTCAGAGACCGGTGCTGGAGCAGGTCCTCTGTATGCTGAGCACCGGTCTCCTGGGCCCACTTTTTCTTTCTCTATAGTTTGTCCCTGTGTCTATTTCTTTTCTCAAGTCTCTCGTTCCACCTAACGAGAAACGCCCACAGGTGTGGAGGGGCAGGCCACCCCTTCAGGAACAATGCTCTGCCCTTCTCAGCCAGGGTTCCTACCCCTGTAGAATGACATCGAACCAGGTTTCTGCTCCCAAAGCAAGGACTGGCTGAGTCACAAGCCCTGGGGAGCTCCTTAACAAGCCCATTCCTAGGCTAAGCCTAAGATTCTGTTAGTACCCCCAGGGTTGGGGCTGGGAATCTGGATTTTAAAAAAAATCACTCCTCAGCCAGGCACGGTGGCTCGTGCCTGTAATCCCAGCACTTTGGGAGTCCGAGGCAGGTGGATCACCTGAGGTCAGGAGTTCGAGACCAGCCTGGCCAACATGGTGAAACTCTGTCTCTACTAAAAATACAAAAATTAGCTGGGCGTGCTGGCGTGCGCCTGTAGTCCCAGCTACAGGGGAAGAAGAGGCAGGAGAATCGCTTGAACTCGGGAGGCGGAGGTTGCAGAGAGCCAAGATCCTGCCATTGCACTCCAGCCTGGGGGACACAGCAAGACTCTGTCTCAAAAACAAACAAACAAACAAAGAAAAACTCCTCCCAGGAGATTCTGATGCAAACAGATGTGGGAAGCACTGGAACCAAAGATGCTCATTAGGGTTGATGGTGGCACTGACATTGCAGGAGTCTGTGGCTCTGTGGGCAGGAAAGGAGCCCCAGGATGTTTTTTTTTTAGCAAGAGAAAAAAGGAATTTATTTATACATCAATGGTCAATACCCACGGGAGCGCCCGGCAGTGAGTGACTCAAGGGGGTGGTTAGAATTCGGGCTTATTACCTAACTTAGGAGATGAAGAGGAGGAGGAGAAAGGGCACTTTTAGGCAAGGTACATGGGCCCTAAGAAAAACGGAGGGGGATGTGATAGTCCAAGCTTCTCTGGTCTAACCATTGTGCTCACAGCTGTCTCAAGCTCCTTGTCTGTTGCTCCCCTCAGAGGAGTGGGCACTGAGCAAGACAGGCTATGCCGCATTGCTGAATCGTACCAAGGCACCCACATTTCCCAGCCAAGCTTCCTGGGTTCACACCCCAGCTCGGCTCCTCACTAGCTGGGAGAGCAGGAGCGAGCAGCTTGGCCTCTCTGTAGCCCATTTCCCTGACATGAAAAATGAGATGAGGAGAAGAGCAACGCTGCCTCCTCCTAGGGGTATTTTGAGGATTATGAAAATTAAGCCAGCCAGGCGCAGTGGCTTATGCCTGTAATCACAACACTTTGGGAGGCCGAGGTGGGCAGATCACCTGAGGTCAGGAGTTCAAGACCAGCCTGGCCAATGTGGCGAAACCCCATCTCGACTAAAAATACAAAAATGAGCTGGGCATGGTGGCAGGTGCTTGTAGTCTCAGCTACTCGGGAGGCTGAGGCAGGAGAGTCACTTGAACCTGGGAGGTGGAGGTTGCAGTGAGCCGAGATCATGCCACTGCATTCAGTCTGGGGAATTAAGCAAGGCTGTGTCTAAAAAAAAAAAAAAAAGGAAAGAAAATTAAGCCATGGCCATTATTTTTAGCAGCTGGGTGGTTTGAAGCCTGTCGCTTTGTGGAGTGGCTGGAGCAAGTCACTTGCTAACACGAGTTTGGGTGTTTGTGGAAGGCTTTTTTCTCCATTTTACATATGGAGGCTCAGGACTCTCCCGGGCCCAGCTGGGCTCCCTCCATCCCCTCCTGCCCTCTGCATCCCCTCCCGTCCCCAGCATTGCCTCTTACTTGGTCCACATGATGGACGATTCCCGGCTGTCTTCAGACCAGATGCGGGCTGTCCAGTCACCAACTGTCAGGAAGTTCTTCGGGTAGAAGGGGTTTCTCTGGAGGGCGTAGATGGGGCCATGATGGCCCGGGAAGGTGCACACAATCTTCTCAGCTGATGTCTTGGCCTTGCGGTTGCAGGAGATGATGATGCCCTGCTCAGTCCCCACCATGAACTTGGTGGGCTGTGGAAGGAGTGACACGGGAGGGGAAGGCTCCATGAACTGTCAACTCGGATTAGCGGGCATGGACAGGAGCCTGCTTGGGAGGTCTGCAGGCCCTAGAAAGGCCCTCAGATAAAGCCTCAGCAAGGGCTGTGGCCCCTCCTGGAGAGCTGTCCCCACTCTTCCCGGGCTCCTCAGACTCCACCTTTCTGGAAGTTGCTCAAGGAGCCTGTGCTGAATGAAGTCCTCCCTGGCTCCTCCAGTCCTGGAGGGTCACTACTAGCCCCTTCTGCAGAGCATCACTGTGTCCTCGAAGCATTTGGCCATCAAGATCCTGAATGTTTGTTTACAGAGAGAGTAAAGAAGACCCAGGGAGGGGACTCAGGGTGGTCCACCCAGATCACTCACAGGATGGGCAGAGCCTTCCCTGGCAGGACAGTGACATTTGTCATAGCATTGTCCAGGCTGGTGTCCCTGAGATCTCAGAGCAGGTGACCAACCAGCATTCAGGAAGCCACCTGGCAGTCAGTGATGTAATTCGTCCCCCTACTGCTGGTGGGTGAGCTCTTTGAGGGGTGCAAGCTTGTCTGACATGGGTCCATCGCCCATGAACTGAGCTTTAGTAGTTACTCACTTTGCTGCGGACTGAATGCACAAAGGCCAGTCTCCTGACTCCTGACCCAGTGCTCCCTCTGCGTCTCTGAGCATGACCCCCTCCGTCATGCAATGCCCTGCCTTGTTTACTGTTCCATGTCTTCACCTCCGGGCTAGACTGGACAACCTCCACCAGCAGGGCCTGAGCCTACAATGGCGCTGTGTCCTCAGCATTCCAAATGGAAAGAACAGCTGAGTGAGGCAGGGGAGGGGCACGCTGAGGGGAGGGACTTTGTCAACGGGCTCAGATGTCCTCTGCCGGTGTGAATCTGCCCCTGTAGAGCTCCCAGGTTTTAGGAGGAGGTTGCAGTGAGCCAAGATCATGCCACTGCACTCCAGCCTGGCCTACAGAGCAAGACTCCACCTCAATGAAAAAGAACTCCTAGTTTATTTGTTTATTAAGACAGGATCTGGCTCCATTGCCCAGGATGGAGTGCAGTGGTACGATCTCGGCTCACTGCATCCTTGACCTTCTGGGGTCAAGCAATACTCCCACCTCAGCCTCCCACGTAGCTGGGACCACAAGCACACACCACCAGGGTCAGCTAATTTTTGTATTTTTTGTAGAGACAGAGTCTCCCTATGTTGTCCAGACTGGTCTCAAACTCCTAAGCTCAAGCGATCTGCACACCCCGGCTTCCCAAAGTGCTGGGATTACAGACCTGAGCCACTGCACCTGGCGTCCCTCCCAGGTTTTTTATTTTTATTTTTAAAAAAATGTATTGTTTTGTTGTGCATTTTCTTCTACCAGAAAATTACTAAAATGATAAATATAAAATCTCTAGAAAATACCCAGAATATGGGCCAGGTGTGGTGGCTGAGGCATGAAAATCACTTGAACCCGGGAGGCAGAGGTTGCAGTGAGCCAAGATCATGTCACTGCACTCCAGCCTGGGCAACAGAGTGAGACTCTGTCTCAAAAAAGAAAAGAAGAAAAAAAAAATTAGACTGGCGTGGTGGCATGCGCCTGTGATCCCAGCTACTCAAGAGGTTGAGGCTTGAGCCCAGAAGGTAGATGTTGCAGTAAGCTGAGATCACACAACTGCACTCCAGCATGGGCAACAGAACGAAACCATGTCTCAACAAAACAAAACAAAAATCTGGGCTTCAAGTTGGGTGTTAAGGGCAAGTGAAAAGACCAAGCTTAAGAGGTCCAGAGAAGAAAGTATTCAAGCCGACTACACGCTGCCCGTCAGTGAGCCGAGGAGAAAGGCCACCCAGATCTGAGTGGCCCATCGTGCCTCTGGCCTTAGACTTCATGGCGGGCTGCGCGTGGACACCCTGGGCCTTAGAGTTGGAACCCTGGGTTTGAGTCCCGGCTTTACCAGGTACTAGGACTCACAATGTAATCTCACGAAGACTCATCGTGTGTATCTGGCAAGTATGGATAAAAACTTTACCCCACGAAATGGTTATAGGCGATTGCACAAGCTTATGAAATCAGGCAGCCACAAGTGTTCAGCACACCGTGTGTACCCTGCAAGGGCCAGACATGGAGGAGATGGCCCTAGTTGTGATGTGGTTGTATGTCTAGCACTTGGCCTAGAAAGCCTTGCCTCTCGGACAGAATGTTCTCCTGAGCCCTCACCACCCCAACCTCCATTCCCAGCGCCTTGTCCTCTGGGGAGGGGTCAGTTGGCTTGTCTCCTCATCCCACCAACATTCATCTCTCAGCCTTGAGCTAGGGTTGCCCAGGCAGGTTCGAGGCCAGAGCCTCCCAAAGCCCTAGGAATGATGGCACATGACCCTGAAGCAAACAAGTGACACCTCCAAGGGGGAACCAGGCCTGGGCTGCACTGAGACATAAACCAAGACTCAGCCCAAGCCAAAAACCAACAACAAGGGAAAGGTATCTTCTTACTCTAGTGAGGAAGTCTTCCTTTACTGCTTCTAGAAGCTTCCCTCCTCTAACACATTTGCATTATGCTCAAACTTTGATATTTCCTGTTTTTCTTTTATTTTCTTTGTTTTTTTGAGATGGAGTTTCACTCTTGTCGCCCAGGCTGGAGTGCAATGACACGATCTTGGCTCACCACAACCTCTGCCTCCCAGGTTCAAGCGATTCTCCTGCCTCAGCCTCCTGAGTAGCTGGGATTACAGGCATGCACCTCCATGCCCAGCTAATTTTGTATTTTTAGTAGAGATGGGCTTTTTCAATATTGGTCAGACTGGTCTTGAACTCCCAACCTCAGTTGATCCGCCCACCTTGGCCTCTCAAAATGCCAGGATTACAGGTGTGAGCCACCGTGCCCGGCCCTTTTTTGTTTTTCTTATGTAGGGATAGGGTCTTGCTATGTTGCCCAGGCTGGTCTTGAACTTCTGGGCTCAAGTGATCCTCCCACCTCCCAAAGTGCTGGGATTACAGGTGTGAGCCACTATGCCTGGCTTCACATTGATACTTTTCTTCCTTTCTTTTTCTTTCTTTCCTTCCTTCCTTCCTTTTTCTTTCCTTTTTTTCCTCTCTCTCCCTCTCTTTCTTGCTTTCTTTTTTGGTAAAGATTTGGGGGGTCTTACTTGCCTCCCAAAGTGCTGGGATTACAGACGTGAGCCACCCTGCCTACCCTGAACTTTGATATTTCTTTGTCATTCTTTCTCAGTTACTGAACACCAAGACCATGCATGTGCTCTGGTTTTCCAAGGAGCCTGGTCTGACCTCATTTCCCCAGAGGAAGGCAGGTGACCAGCCTAGGGCCCCAATGCCAGGCAGGGCCAGGACCTGGGTTGGAGTCTAGGCCTCCCTATGTTGGTCCTGGGCGTGACCTTCCCCAGGAAACAGGGCTTTTCTGGAATTGTCCTGTCAAAAGATTGCCCTCTGTGTTCAGCTGGGCCACGGGCCAAAAGATGACTTGGTGCCACGACAACGGTGTCCTTCTTCGAGAAGCTCTGCTGCCCCC
>NW_020258522.1:0-6157 GCF_003255815.1 Theropithecus gelada | reverse complement strand
TTCTTTTGCTGTGCAGAAGCTCTTTAGTTTAATGAGATCCCATTTGTCAATTTTGGCTTTTGCTGCCATTGCTTTTGGTGTTCAAATACTGTATTTTTGATCCGCATTTGGTTAAAGAAAATCTGTATATAAGTGAAATATGTTATTTTTATTAGTCAAGCTCTAAACTGTCCTGGAATCTTTCCTGATCTCTTGGCTGGTCCATCTCAAAGCCAACTCAACATCGCCACTTGGATCTTTCACAGGAACTCCAAACTCAAATGTCCAGAATCAAACCAATGGTCTTATTCCCAAACCAAGGCCTCCTTCCATCTTTCCTATCCAGTAAATGCTACTACTGTTCACACAATTGTAAGCCAGAAACCTACAAATCATGTTTGATTTCTCTCTCTTTTTGCCTCTCGTGTTGTTCAGTCTATAAACTGTTTCCTACATTAATTCTCTGGCAGTGGATTCAGCCCTGCCCCATTCCCCTGGGGTTTTATTTTCATCAGGGTTCATGGCCACCTAACTACCAACTGCCTCTGGCTTCCTCTGGCTGTGAGAGTGTGCTCTGCCCAATCACAGGCAGGCCTAGAGTGCCAGGAACAGTTCTTGGCCACTGACTGCAGTTGGTGTATGAAAAACCTGACTCCCATGCCCCACTATACAGATGAGATTCTCCGGGACTGAACTGTCCAATACATGTAGGTACTAGCCACATGGACTACTGAGGTCTTGAAATGGGGCTAGTGCTAACAACTGACATTTTAACTTTACTTAATGTGGACTAATTTAAATTGAAAAATTAATAGTTCAGTTACTGGAAAGCTTTCAAATGTGTTAATATGATCTAAGTGTATGAATATTTTTTTCAACTACAAGTTTTATGAAATTTAAACATAGATCAAGTACTTATAAGAAAATCTGGTACTCAAGTTGACATGTGCTGGATTTTGAAGACTTCATATTAAAAATGCACGTAAAATATTAATAATTTTTATTTTGACTACCTGTTGAAATGATCATCTTTGGGATAGATTGAGCTTAAAATCTATATTCTTAAAACTGATTTTACCTGTTTTCTTTTTCTTTTGTTAATGTGGCTGCTATAAAATTGTATTTTTTATATTTATTATTTTTTTTTAGATGGCGTCTTGCTTTGTTGCTGACGCTGGGGTGCAGTGGTGCATTCTCGACCCACTGCAGCCTCCACCTCCCAGGTTCAAGTGATTCTCCTGCCTCAGCCTCCCGTAGTATAAAATTTTAAACGATGTACATGACCCCACATTGTTTCCACTGGTCAGAGCTGCTCTAAGGCCTGTGTCCCAGTGAGATCAAGCTCCAGTTGCCCTCACTACAGTAACTTGATTATTCATGCTTTATTGACCTCCTCCTTTTCCCTTTCTCACTATCACCTTCTGCTATTGCTGTTTCCTGAAATCACTTCCCAGATAAATTATGATATTTGGGTCTCAACCCAGACTAAGACACCTAAACCGTCTCCATTGCAGCAAGGTGAGTTTCTGTCTCTGTGTCACATTTGGATTATGGTAATGGCTTCCTAGGTAGTTTCCTAGCTTCTGCTCTTGCCCTAATTCATTCTTTTTTTTTTTTTTTTTTTTTTTTGAGACCAAATCTTACCCTGTCACCCAGGCTGGAGTGCAATGGCGCAATCTTGGCTCACTGCAACCTTCACCTCCCAGGTTCAAGCGATTCTCCTGCCTCAGCCTCCCGAGTAGCTGGGACTACAGGTGCACACCACCATGCCCAGCTAATTTTTGTATTTTTAGTAGAGATGGGCTTTTGCCATGTTGTTCAGGCTGGTATCAAACTTCTGACCTCAGGTGATCTGCCTGCCTTGGCACTAATCCATTCTTTATACGACAGCTAGGGTGACCTTTGCGAAAGCCAAATCTCAGCATATCTCACCCTTGCTTTAAGGCCTTCAATGGCTTCCCATTTCTAAGATCTTCTCTAGATCTTAGAAAACACCTAGAGTATCCTAAATCTGACCCACAAGATCCTGCACAATTGGCCTACCTTACCAGCTGCATCTTGCTGTATGTCCCATTGCCCTTCTGTTTCTGTTTCAGCCACACCTGCCTCCCTTCAGGTTCCCAAGTACCATGTGGAGAGATCATCCCTCATTCTTTCCCACATACATACTGTGCTTGCCCTCTTCCTGCTAATCCCCCAGAGTCCTGTTTAAATGTCACTTGCTCAGAGAAAACAACCTTCAACTTCCAGACAAGACTGTGTTGTGCTCCCTGTTAGACATTCTCCCAGCATCCTGTGCTTCTTTGCTTTGTCTTTATTGCCGTGTAATTGTGCATTTAATTGTTAAATGCCTTTCTCCACCACTAAAATACATACTTGATGAGGACTCTTTATTTAAAACCTGTGCCCTGACACATAGTAGATACCCAATAAATATGTGTGGAATAAATAAAAGAACAGCTTCGCTATTTACAATAGATTCTTATTTGTGTTGGAGATGGCTAGTAAATAACATTCCCTACCCACCCCCTTGTACCCTGCATGGTTTAATTAAGTAAGAGAAAGACCCAGGAGTCAGGTGAAGGCCAAAATGTTAGCTTTATGGATGATGAAAACTATGTTAGAGGATCCAGCTAACTTATGCTGCAAAGTGAATTTGAGAGCATTGCCTACACCATCACCCCAAATTAAACTTACCCTAAACCATCAGGCTGACCTCAGAGAGGACAAGTCTTTACCATTGAAGTCCCAGCACAGCCAAGAGAGTAAACCAGACTGTGCCCGCTCTGTGAGCAGGCCTTTCAGAGCAGAGAGCGTGGCACTGAGCTTCACAGGCCCAGTCCTTTCACTCAAGTCACCAGTCAGAGAGGCGAACCCCTCACCCTTTAGAGGAGTGAGAGGGGGGCAGAGAGTCCAGAAGTGTCTCCCTGGGAAGGGTCCCTTCTCATGAGTCAGGAGGCATGAGGAACAATGGTCCCCCAAGGCCTGGGAACCTGCTTACTCATCTGTAAGAGGAGGGGAATAAACAGCACTGTTAGGAGGGTCGGGTGAATTGGGGCACATGTAAGTGCCCCCACATGGTACATAACTATAGGGTGTATGTATTAAAAACCTCTGCATGCACCTTGGCTGGCTGGCATCCTGCTTTCTTTCCTCATCTTTCTTTTAATAAAAATAAAAATTACTTATGGTCTGAAAAAACTGGTTTCTGGCCCATGGCCTTGAGCCTAGATGATGATCTTGAATGGGCCGGGCGTGGTAGCTCATGCCTGTAATCTCAGTATTTTGGGAGGCCAAGGCAGGCGGACTCCCTGATCTCAGGAGTTTGAGACCAGCCTAGGCAACACGGTGAAACCCCGTCTCTACTAAAGATACAAAAAAAAAAAAAAAATTAGCTGGTGATGTGCACCTGTAGTCCCAGATACTTGGGAGGCTGAGGCAGGAGAATTGCTTGAACCTGGGAGGTGGGGGTTGCAGTGAGCTGAGATTGCGCCACTGCATTCCAGCCTGAGCAACAGAGCAAGACTCCATCTCAAAAAAAAAAAAGATGACCTTAAATGAAGCAAGGTTTCCACTCACCCCTCCCACCAATCTAGCATTATATTGCCACCCCACTCACAGAATATAATAGCCAAACAGATTGTTTTGCAAGCTTGCGGGCAGGGGGAGAAGCTAATTAAAAATGTGCTAAAGTCCTTTGAAAATTCATAAGTAAGAGCTAAGGTTCTAGTTTGGTGCTTACATTCTGACAGCCTGACAGCTTCATGGGTTGAACTCTTTTGAAAAAGTAACTTTAAAACTTGCATAAATTGCACCTTTTGTATTTTAAGTCACACAGGCATGACAACATGATTATTCATGACTTTGGAGAATGTTCTTGACAACAAGAGGACATTAATATCCCCAGCCCTATACCAAATTAATAAGAAGCCCTGAGAATCAAAGAGAAGAAAGAAGCAGAGGCCCTTCTCCATAGGAAGAGAGAAGAGTCTGTGCTTTGAAATGTGCTGGGACCTGGGGTGCCACTTATAAAAAGACAGGTGTGTGTTTCTGCCTAGTAGCTGATAAATATGCTCAGGCAGATACCACTGAAGAGACAGGTCTGTCTACCAGCAACCAAGCCAACTTTGATTTGCTTTGTGTTGTAAGTAGCAATTGGACTTCTGAGGGTTCTGAAAGCAGGAAGGAAAAAGTATCCAAGATGCCAGAAACATTCAGATGGAAAGCACAAAAGAATCAAATGGAGGCACAACCTTAAAATGATAGTTTCGATGAAGATGACAGTTCACTGAAGTTGTATTATGCATCCAGCACTGTGCTGAAGCACATGACATGGGACCCTGAAGAAGGCATTATCATCTTTATTTCACAGAGGGGCAAACTGAGGCCTGGGCTGGTTAAACAATTTTCCCATGGTCACACTGACTATAAGGAGCAGAACCAAGATTTGGACCTGAGCAATCTGGTTCCAAAGACCCAGTGAGATCCTTTCCATGATGATAATCCTGCAGAAATCTAGCAACTTCTCCACCAGGCTCTGAGGGTGTCTTCCTACTGAATGTCTACTTCATCCTTCTCTCTGCTTCTCAGACAGGAGATGACCAGCCCGCAACGCCTCAGTTTACATCGCCTGTCTCTAAGAGACCACCCCAGATGTCATCTCCCTAGTCCTAGTCCCCAATTAGAAAGACAATTATCTGAGCAGCTCAGCTTCAGTAAAGGATCCATACTTGAGTCAATCTTCTATGACCAGGGATGGGAATGTACCACCCCAACCTGACTTCCAGAATGTTCTCCACACTGAGCAACCTTTGATTATGAAAGTTTTTGCATTCTCCTCGGTCTTTTATATCATAGAATCTCTCCTCTCTACTAGGTTACTCAACAGATACTTACCATGTAGAAGACAATATGTTCGTCAGGTAGGAAATAGGAAAGTGACTAAGGTGCTGACTCTGTCTTCAAGGAGCTTATGGCCTGGTGGTAGGGATCACTTGCTGTGTGCACATAAAGCAATGCATGACGTGTGTGAGTGTTGTGTGCATGAATTACAGAGATGCTAAGTGCTCTAAGAGTTCACAGAAGGGAGACGTCAAAAGGTGCTCTCCTGGGGTGCTCCCCAGAGGCTTCTGTTGGTGGTAGAGAGGTAGAGAAAGCATGGGTTTTAGAGTAAATGTCTGTTAAAATTCCGTTTCATTTTGTGACTTCAACAAGGTACTTGAACTTGAGTCTCAATTTCCACATTTGTAAATTAAGTCTAATACCATGTATCTCACATGACAGTTATGACAATTAAGTTACATAACTGTGTTAACTGGACTAAAAAAAAAAAACAAAAAATGCTTCTCTCTTTTCCCTCTCCTTGTCTTCTCTGTTCCCATGGCAATTGTAGGCCTTACCTCATTTTAACCTGGTGGCCTGTCTCTGTATCTGTCTTTCCATCTTTGCCATTTGGAAATTCCTCCAGGATTTAGTCAATATTTTAGTTATCTTCATGGCCTTAATTACTGAAACATGAAATGTTAGAGAGATATATATCTCAAAAACAGCCAAGTTTAGGAAATCTTATTTTATATCACTTTTTTTGCTCCGTATCATTCAACAGTTTCATTCATTGTAAAATAATAAGCAAGTACTTATACTGATTTGCATTTATTTACATATATCTTTATAATTGTTACCTGTGTGGGCATCATAGTATTAGCAGTAATGATAATACCAGTAATTATTAGTAGTAACTAACTACGAGTACCTAATGTTTGTTAAGTAATTATTATGTGTTATGTACTTTTCTTTTTTTTTTTTTTTTTTTAATTTATTTATTATTATTATACTTTAAGTTGTAGGGTACATGTGCATAACGTGCAGGTTTGTTACATATGTATACTTGTGCCATGTTGGTCTGCTGCACCCATCAACTCGTCATTTACATCAGGTATAACTCCCAATGCAATCCCTCCCCCCTCCCCCCTCCCCATGATAGGCCCCGGTGTGTGATGTTCCCCTTCCTGAGTCCAAGTGATCTCATTGTTCAGTTCCCACCTATGAGTGAGAACATGCGGTGTTTGGTTTTCTGTTCTTGTGATAGTTTGCTAAGAATGATGGTTGCCAGCTGCATCCATGTCCCTACAAAGGACGCAAACTCATCCTTTTTTATGGCTGCATAGTATTCCATGGT
>NW_020258521.1:0-6159 GCF_003255815.1 Theropithecus gelada | reverse complement strand
ACCATGGAATACTATGCAGCCATAAAAAAGGATGAGTTTGCGTCCTTTGTAGGGACATGGATGCAGCTGGCAACCATCATTCTTAGCAAACTATCACAAGAACAGAAAACCAAACACCGCATGTTCTCACTCATAGGTGGGAACTGAACAATGAGATCACTTGGACTCAGGAAGGGGAACATCACACACCGGGGCCTATCATGGGGAGGGGGGAGGGGGGAGGGATTGCATTGGGAGTTATACCTGATGTAAATGACGAGTTGATGGGTGCAGCAGACCAACATGGCACAAGTATACATATGTAACAAACCTGCACGTTATGCACATGTACCCTACAACTTAAAGTATAATAATAATAAATAAATTAAAAAAAAAAAAAAAAAAAGAAAAGTACATAACACATAATAATTACTTAACAAACATTAGGTACTCGTAGTTAGTTACTACTAATAATTACTGGTATTATCATTACTGCTAATACTATGATGCCCACACAGGTAACAATTATAAAGATATATGTAAATAAATGCAAATCAGTATAAGTACTTGCTTATTATTTTACAATGAATGAAACTGTTGAATGATACGGAGCAAAAAAAGTGATATAAAATAAGATTTCCTAAACTTGGCTGTTTTTGAGATATATATCTCTCTAACATTTCATGTTTCAGTAATTAAGGCCATGAAGATAACTAAAATATTGACTAAATCCTGGAGGAATTTCCAAATGGCAAAGATGGAAAGACAGATACAGAGACAGGCCACCAGGTTAAAATGAGGTAAGGCCTACAATTGCCATGGGAACAGAGAAGACAAGGAGAGGGAAAAGAGAGAAGCATTTTTTGTTTTTTTTTTTTAGTCCAGTTAACACAGTTATGTAACTTAATTGTCATAACTGTCATGTGAGATACATGGTATTAGACTTAATTTACAAATGTGGAAATTGAGACTCAAGTTCAAGTACCTTGTTGAAGTCACAAAATGAAACGGAATTTTAACAGACATTTACTCTAAAACCCATGCTTTCTCTACCTCTCTACCACCAACAGAAGCCTCTGGGGAGCACCCCAGGAGAGCACCTTTTGACGTCTCCCTTCTGTGAACTCTTAGAGCACTTAGCATCTCTGTAATTCATGCACACAACACTCACACACGTCATGCATTGCTTTATGTGCACACAGCAAGTGATCCCTACCACCAGGCCATAAGCTCCTTGAAGACAGAGTCAGCACCTTAGTCACTTTCCTATTTCCTACCTGACGAACATATTGTCTTCTACATGGTAAGTATCTGTTGAGTAACCTAGTAGAGAGGAGAGATTCTATGATATAAAAGACCGAGGAGAATGCAAAAACTTTCATAATCAAAGGTTGCTCAGTGTGGAGAACATTCTGGAAGTCAGGTTGGGGTGGTACATTCCCATCCCTGGTCATAGAAGATTGACTCAAGTATGGATCCTTTACTGAAGCTGAGCTGCTCAGATAATTGTCTTTCTAATTGGGGACTAGGACTAGGGAGATGACATCTGGGGTGGTCTCTTAGAGACAGGCGATGTAAACTGAGGCGTTGCGGGCTGGTCATCTCCTGTCTGAGAAGCAGAGAGAAGGATGAAGTAGACATTCAGTAGGAAGACACCCTCAGAGCCTGGTGGAGAAGTTGCTAGATTTCTGCAGGATTATCATCATGGAAAGGATCTCACTGGGTCTTTGGAACCAGATTGCTCAGGTCCAAATCTTGGTTCTGCTCCTTATAGTCAGTGTGACCATGGGAAAATTGTTTAACCAGCCCAGGCCTCAGTTTGCCCCTCTGTGAAATAAAGATGATAATGCCTTCTTCAGGGTCCCATGTCATGTGCTTCAGCACAGTGCTGGATGCATAATACAACTTCAGTGAACTGTCATCTTCATCGAAACTATCATTTTAAGGTTGTGCCTCCATTTGATTCTTTTGTGCTTTCCATCTGAATGTTTCTGGCATCTTGGATACTTTTTCCTTCCTGCTTTCAGAACCCTCAGAAGTCCAATTGCTACTTACAACACAAAGCAAATCAAAGTTGGCTTGGTTGCTGGTAGACAGACCTGTCTCTTCAGTGGTATCTGCCTGAGCATATTTATCAGCTACTAGGCAGAAACACACACCTGTCTTTTTATAAGTGGCACCCCAGGTCCCAGCACATTTCAAAGCACAGACTCTTCTCTCTTCCTATGGAGAAGGGCCTCTGCTTCTTTCTTCTCTTTGATTCTCAGGGCTTCTTATTAATTTGGTATAGGGCTGGGGATATTAATGTCCTCTTGTTGTCAAGAACATTCTCCAAAGTCATGAATAATCATGTTGTCATGCCTGTGTGACTTAAAATACAAAAGGTGCAATTTATGCAAGTTTTAAAGTTACTTTTTCAAAAGAGTTCAACCCATGAAGCTGTCAGGCTGTCAGAATGTAAGCACCAAACTAGAACCTTAGCTCTTACTTATGAATTTTCAAAGGACTTTAGCACATTTTTAATTAGCTTCTCCCCCTGCCCGCAAGCTTGCAAAACAATCTGTTTGGCTATTATATTCTGTGAGTGGGGTGGCAATATAATGCTAGATTGGTGGGAGGGGTGAGTGGAAACCTTGCTTCATTTAAGGTCATCTTTTTTTTTTTTGAGATGGAGTCTTGCTCTGTTGCTCAGGCTGGAATGCAGTGGCGCAATCTCAGCTCACTGCAACCCCCACCTCCCAGGTTCAAGCAATTCTCCTGCCTCAGCCTCCCAAGTATCTGGGACTACAGGTGCACATCACCAGCTAATTTTTTTTTTTTTTTTGTATCTTTAGTAGAGACGGGGTTTCACCGTGTTGCCTAGGCTGGTCTCAAACTCCTGAGATCAGGGAGTCCGCCTGCCTTGGCCTCCCAAAATACTGAGATTACAGGCATGAGCTACCACGCCCGGCCCATTCAAGATCATCATCTAGGCTCAAGGCCATGGGCCAGAAACCAGTTTTTTCAGACCATAAGTAATTTTTATTTTTATTAAAAGAAAGATGAGGAAAGAAAGCAGGATGCCAGCCAGCCAAGGTGCATGCAGAGGTTTTTAATACATACACCCTATAGTTATGTACCATGTGGGGGCACTTACATGTGCCCCAATTCACCCGACCCTCCTAACAGTGCTGTTTATTCCCCTCCTCTTACAGATGAGTAAGCAGGTTCCCAGGCCTTGGGGGACCATTGTTCCTCATGCCTCCTGACTCATGAGAAGGGACCCTTCCCAGGGAGACACTTCTGGACTCTCTGCCCCCCTCTCACTCCTCTAAAGGGTGAGGGGTTCGCCTCTCTGACTGGTGACTTGAGTGAAAGGACTGGGCCTGTGAAGCTCAGTGCCACGCTCTCTGCTCTGAAAGGCCTGCTCACAGAGCGGGCACAGTCTGGTTTACTCTCTTGGCTGTGCTGGGACTTCAATGGTAAAGACTTTTCCTCTCTGAGGTCAGCCTGATGGTTTAGGGTAAGTTTAATTTGGGGTGATGGTGTAGGCAATGCTCTCAAATTCACTTTGCAGCATAAGTTAGCTGGATCCTCTAACATAGTTTTCATCATCCATAAAGCTAACATTTTGGCCTTCACCTGACTCCTGGGTCTTTCTCTTACTTAATTAAACCATGCAGGGTACAAGGGGGTGGGTAGGGAATGTTATTTACTAGCCATCTCCAACACAAATAAGAATCTATTGTAAATAGCGAAGCTGTTCTTTTATTTATTCCACACATATTTATTGGGTATCTACTATGTGTCAGGGCACAGGTTTTAAATAAAGAGTCCTCATCAAGTATGTATTTTAGTGGTGGAGAAAGGCATTTAACAATTAAATGCACAATTACACGGCAATAAAGACAAAGCAAAGAAGCACAGGATGCTGGGAGAATGTCTAACAGGGAGCACAACACAGTCTTGTCTGGAAGTTGAAGGTTGTTTTCTCTGAGCAAGTGACATTTAAACAGGACTCTGGGGGATTAGCAGGAAGAGGGCAAGCACAGTATGTATGTGGGAAAGAATGAGGGATGATCTCTCCACATGGTACTTGGGAACCTGAAGGGAGGCAGGTGTGGCTGAAACAGAAACAGAAGGGGAATGGGACATACAGCAAGATGCAGCTGGTAAGGTAGGCCAATTGTGCAGGATCTTGTGGGTCAGATTTAGGATACTCTAGGTGTTTTCTAAGATCTAGAGAAGATCTTAGAAATGGGAAGCCATTGAAGGCCTTAAAGCAAGGGTGAGATATGCTGAGATTTGGCTTTCGCAAAGGTCACCCTAGCTGTCGTATAAAGAATGGATTAGTGCCAAGGCAGGCAGATCACCTGAGGTCAGAAGTTTGATACCAGCCTGAACAACATGGCAAAAGCCCATCTCTACTAAAAATACAAAAATTAGCTGGGCATGGTGGTGTGCACCTGTAGTCCCAGCTACTCGGGAGGCTGAGGCAGGAGAATCGCTTGAACCTGGGAGGTGAAGGTTGCAGTGAGCCAAGATTGCGCCATTGCACTCCAGCCTGGGTGACAGGGTAAGATTTGGTCTCAAAAAAAAAAAAAAAAAAAAAAAAGAATGAATTAGGGCAAGAGCAGAAGCTAGGAAACTACCTAGGAAGCCATTACCATAATCCAAATGTGACACAGAGACAGAAACTCACCTTGCTGCAATGGAGATGGTTTAGGTGTCTTAGTCTGGGTTGAGACCCAAATATCATAATTTATCTGGGAAGTGATTTCAGGAAACAGCAATAGCAGAAGGTGATAGTGAGAAAGGGAAAAGGAGGAGGTCAATAAAGCATGAATAATCAAGTTACTGTAGTGAGGGCAACTGGAGCTTGATCTCACTGGGACACAGGCCTTAGAGCAGCTCTGACCAGTGGAAACAATGTGGGGTCATGTACATCGTTTAAAATTTTATACTACGGGAGGCTGAGGCAGGAGAATCACTTGAACCTGGGAGGTGGAGGCTGCAGTGGGTCGAGAATGCACCACTGCACCCCAGCGTCAGCAACAAAGCAAGACGCCATCTAAAAAAAATAATAATAAATATAAAAAATACAATTTTATAGCAGCCACATTAACAAAAGAAAAAGAAAACAGGTAAAATCAGTTTTAAGAATATAGATTTTAAGCTCAATCTATCCCAAAGATGATCATTTCAACAGGTAGTCAAAATAAAAATTATTAATATTTTACGTGCATTTTTAATATGAAGTCTTCAAAATCCAGCACATGTCAACTTGAGTACCAGATTTTCTTATAAGTACTTGATCTATGTTTAAATTTCATAAAACTTGTAGTTGAAAAAAATATTCATACACTTAGATCATATTAACACATTTGAAAGCTTTCCAGTAACTGAACTATTAATTTTTCAATTTAAATTAGTCCACATTAAGTAAAGTTAAAATGTCAGTTGTTAGCACTAGCCCCATTTCAAGACCTCAGTAGTCCATGTGGCTAGTACCTACATGTATTGGACAGTTCAGTCCCGGAGAATCTCATCTGTATAGTGGGGCATGGGAGTCAGGTTTTTCATACACCAACTGCAGTCAGTGGCCAAGAACTGTTCCTGGCACTCTAGGCCTGCCTGTGATTGGGCAGAGCACACTCTCACAGCCAGAGGAAGCCAGAGGCAGTTGGTAGTTAGGTGGCCATGAACCCTGATGAAAATAAAACCCCAGGGGAATGGGGCAGGGCTGAATCCACTGCCAGAGAATTAATGTAGGAAACAGTTTATAGACTGAACAACACGAGAGGCAAAAAGAGAGAGAAATCAAACATGATTTGTAGGTTTCTGGCTTACAATTGTGTGAACAGTAGTAGCATTTACTGGATAGGAAAGATGGAAGGAGGCCTTGGTTTGGGAATAAGACCATTGGTTTGATTCTGGACATTTGAGTTTGGAGTTCCTGTGAAAGATCCAAGTGGCGATGTTGAGTTGGCTTTGAGATGGACCAGCCAAGAGATCAGGAAAGATTCCAGGACAGTTTAGAGCTTGACTAATAAAAATAACATATTTCACTTATATACAGATTTTCTTTAACCAAATGCGGATCAAAAATACAGTATTTGAACACCAAAAGCAATGGCAGCAAAAGCCAAAATTGACAAATGGGATCTCATTAAACTAAAGAGCTTCTGCACAGCAAAAGAA
>NW_020258520.1:0-6159 GCF_003255815.1 Theropithecus gelada | reverse complement strand
CTTTCTGAGAAACTGCTTAGGGTTCTGTTAATTCATCTCACAGAGTTACATCTGTATTTCGTGGATCTCTTTGCAAGCCTTATTTCTGTGGAATCTGAGAACAGATATTTCGGATCCCTTTGAAGACTACAGGGCCAAAGGAAATAACCTCCGATAACAAAGAGAAAGAAGGTTTCTGAGAAACTTCTTTATGTTGTATGAAATTATCTCACAGAGTTACAGATTTCCCTCTAGAAGACTTTCGCTGAGACAGTTGTTGTGGAATTGGCAAAGTGATATTTGGAAGCCCATAGAGGGCTATGGTGAAAAAGGAAATATTCTCAGATGAAATCTGGAAAGAAGCTCTCGTAGAAAGTGCTCTGTGATGTTGGACTTCCACTCACAGTGTTACATCTGTATTTCGTGGATGTCTTTGCTAGCCTTCTTTCTGTGGAATCTGAGAACAGATATTTCGGATCCCTTTGAAGTCCATAGGGCCAAAGGAAATATCCTCCGATAACAAGGAGAAACAAGCAATCTGAGAAACTTCTTTCTGTTCTGTGAAATCATCTCACAGAGTTACACCTTTTCCCTCAAAAAGCCTTTTCTCAGACAGTTCTTGTGGAATTGCCAAAGTGATATTTGGAAGCCCATAGAGGGCTATGGTGAAAAAGGAAATATCCTCAGATGTAATCTGGAAAGAAGCTTTGTGGGAAACTGCTGAGTGTTCTGTTAATTCATCTCACGGAGTTACATCTGCATTTCGTGGATCTCTTTCCTAGCTTTATTGCTGTGGAATCTGAGAACAGATATTTCGGATCCCTTTGAAGACTATAGGGCCAAAGGAAATATCCTGCGATAACAAAGAGAAAGAAGCTTTCTGAGAAACTTCTTTGTGTTCTGTGAAATCATCTCACAGAGTTACAGCTTTTCAGTCCAGAAGCCTTTCGCTAAGACGGTTCTTGTGGAATTGGAAAAGTGATATTTGGAAGCCCGTAGAGGGCTATGGTGAAAGAAGAAATATCCTCAGATGAAATCTGGAAAGAAGCTTTCTGAGAAACTACTGAGTGTTCTGTTAATTCATCTCACAGAGTTACATCTGTATTTCGTGGATCTCTTTGCTAGCCTTATTTCTGTGGAATCTGAGAGCAGATATTTCAGATCCCTTTGAAGACTATAGGGCCAAAGGAAATATGCTCCGATAACAAAGAGAAAGAAGCTTTCTGAGAAACTTTTTTGTGTCTGTGAAATCATCTCACAGAGTTACAACTTTCCCCTCAAGAGGCCTTTCGCTAAGACAGTTCTTCTGGAAGTGGCAATGTGATATTTGGAAGCCCATAGAGGGCTATGTTGAAAAAGGGAATATCCGCAGATGAAATCTGGAAAGAAGCTTTCTGAGAAACTGCTGAGTGTCCTGTTAATTCATCTCTTAGGGTTACATCTGTATTTCGTGGATCTCTTTGCTAGCCTTATTTCTGTGGAATCTGAGAACAGATATTTCGGATCCATTTGAAGACTCTAAGGCCAAAGGAAATATCCTCCGATAACAAAGAGAAAGAAGCTTTCTGAGAAACTTCTTTCTCTTCTGTGAAATCAACTCACAGAGTTACTGCTTTCCCCTCCAGAAAACTTTCGCTAAGACAGTTCTTGTGGAATTGGCAAAGTGATATTTGGAAGCCCATAGAAGGCTACGGTGAAAAAGGAAATATCCTCATATGAAATCAGGAAAGAAACTTTCTGGATAACTGCTCAGTGTCCTGTTAATTCATGTCCCAGAGTTACATCTGTATTTCGTGGATCTCTTTGCTACCTTATTTCTGTGGAATCTGAGAACAGATATTTCGGATCCCTTTGAGGACTATAGGGCCAAAGGAAATATCCTCCGATAACAAAGAGAAAGAAGCTTTCTGAGAAACTTCTTTGTGTTCTGTGAAATCATCTCACAGAGTTACCGCTTTCCCCTCCAGAAGCCATTCGCTAAGACACTTCTTGTGCATTTGGCAAAGTGATATTTGGAAGCCCTTAGAGGGCTATGGTGTAAAAGGAAATATCCTCAGATGAAATCTGGAAAGAAGCTTTCTGAGAAACTGCTGAGTGTTCTGTTAATTCATCTCCCAGAGTTACATCTGTATTTCGTGGATCTCTTTGCTAGCCTTATTTCTGTGGAATCTGAGAACAGATATTTCGGATCCCTTTGAAGTCTATAGGGCCAAAGGAAATATCTTCCGATAACAAGGAGAAAGAAGCTATCTGAGAAACTTCTTTTTGTTCTGTGAAATCATCTCACAGAGTTAGATCTTTCCCCTGAAAAAGCCTTTTGCTAGACAGTTCTTGTGAAATTGGCAAAGTGATATTTGGAAGCCCATAGAGGGCTATGGTGAAAAAGGAAATATCCTCCGATGAAATCTGGAAAGAAGCTTTCTGAGAAACTGCAGAGTGTTCAGTTTTTTCATCTCCCAGAGATACATCTGTATTTCGTGGATCTCTTTGCCAGCCTTATTTCTGTGGAATCTGAGAACAGATATTTCGGATCCCTTTAAAGACTATAGGGACGAAGGAAATATCCTTCGATAACAAAGATAAAGAAGCTTTCTGTGAAACTTCTTTGTGTTCTGTGAAATCATCTCACAGAGTTACTGCTTTCCCCTCAAGAAGCCTTTCGCTAAGACAGTTCTTGTGGAATTCGCAAAGTGATATTTGGAAAACCATAGAAGGCAATGGTGAAAAAGGAAATATCCTCAGATGAAAACTGGAAAGTAGCTTTCTGAGAAAGTGCTGAGTGTTCTGTTTATTCATCTCCCAGAGTTACATCTGTATATCCTGGATCTCTTGCTAGCCTTATTTCTGTGGAATCTGAGAACAAATATTTCGGATCCCTTTGAAAACTGTAGGGCCAAAGGAAATATCCTCCGATAACAAAGAGAAAGCAGCTTTCTGAGAATCTTCTTTGTGTTCCGTGAAATCATCTCACAGAGTTACTGCTTTCCCCTCCAGAAGCCTTTCGCTGAGACAGTTCTTGTGGAATTGGCAAAGTGATATTTGTAAGCCCTTCGATGTCTATGGTGAAAAAGGAAGTATCCTCAGATGAAATCTGGAAAGAAGCTTTCTGAGAAACTGCTGAGTGTTCTGTTAATTCATCGCCCAGAGTTACATCTGTATTTCGTGGATCTCTTTGCTAGCCTTATTTCTGTGGCACCTGAGAACAGATATTTCGGATCCCTTTGAAGGCTATAGGGCGAAAGGAAATATCGTCCGATAACAAAGCAAAGGAAGCTTTCTGAGAAACTTCTTTGTGTTCTATGAAATCATCTCACAGAGTTACAGCTTTTCCCTCCAGAAGCCTTTCGCTAAGACGGTTCTTGTGGAATTGGCAAAGTGATATTTGGAAGCCCGTAGAGGGCTATGCTGAAAAAGGAAATATCCTCAGATGAAATCTGGAAAGAAGCTTTGTGGGAAAATGCTGAGTGTTCTGTTAATTCATGTCACAGAGTTTCATCTGTATTTCGTGGATCTCTTTCCTAGCCATGTTTCTGTGGAATCTGAGAACAGATATTTCGAATCCCTTTTAAGACTATAGGGCCATAGGAAATATCCTCCGATAACAAAGAGAAAGAAGCTTTCTGATAAACTTCTTTGTGTTCTGTGAAGTCATCTCACAGAGTTACAGCTTTCCCCTCTGGAAGCCTTTCTCTAAGACAGTTGTTGTGGAATTGGCAAAGTGATATTTGGAAGCCCATACAGGGCTATGGTGAAAAAGGAAATATCCTCAGATGAAATCTGGAAAGAAGCTCTCGTAGAAAGTGCTCTGTGATGTTAGACTTGAACTCACAGGGTTACATGTGTATTTCGTGGATCTCCTTGCTAGCCTGATTTCTGTGGAATCTGAGAACAGATATTTCGGATCCCTTTGAAGTCTATAGGGCCAAAGAAAATATCCTCCGATAACAAAGAGAAAGAAGCTTTCAGAGAAAATTCTTTGTGTTCTGTGAAATCATCTAACAGAGTTACAGCTTTCCCCTCCAGAAGCCTTTCGCTAAGACAGTTCTTGTGGAATTGGCCAAGGGATATTTGGAAGCCCATAGAGGGCTATGGTGAAAAAGGAAATATCCTCAGATGAAATCTGGAAAGAAGTTTTGTGGGAAACTGCTGAGTGTTCTGTTAATTCATCTCACAGCGTTACATCTGTATTTCGTGGATCTCTTTCCTAGCTTTATTGCTGTGGAATCTGAGAACAGATATTTCGGATCCCTTTGAAGACTATAGGTCCAAAGGAAATATCCTCCGATAACAAAGAGAAGGAAGTTTCTGAGAAACTTCTTTCTGTTCTGTGAAATCAACTCACCGAGTTACTGCCTTCCCCTCCAGAAGCCTTTTGCTAAGACAGTTCTTGTGGAATTGGCAAGGTGATATTTGGCAGCCTATTGAGGGCTATGGTGAAAAACAATATCCTCAGATGAAATCTGGAAAGAAGCTTTCTGAGCAACTGCTGAGTGTTCTGTTAATTCATCTGCCAGAGTTACATGTGTGTTTCGTGGATCTCTTTGCTAGCCTTACTTCTGTGGAATCTGAGAACAGATATTTCGGATCTCTTTGAAGACTCTAGGGCCAAAGGAAATATCCTCCGATAAGAAAGGGAAAGAAGCTTTCTGAGAAACTTCTTTGTGTTCTGTGAAATCATCTCACAGAGTTACAGCTTTCCCCTCAAGAAGACTTTCGCTAAGACAGTTCTTGTGCATTTGGCAAAGTGATATTTGGAAGCCCATAGAGGGCTATGGTGAAAAAGGAAATATCCTATGATGAAATCTGGAAGGAAGCTCTCGTAGAATATGCTCTGTGATGTTAGACTTCCACTCACAGAGTTACATGTGTATTTCGTGGATCTCTTTGCTAGCCTTATTTCTCTGGAATCTGAGAACAGATATTTCGGATTCCTTTGAAGACTATAGGGCCAAAGGATATATCCTCCGATACCAAAGAGAAAGAGGCTTTCTGAGAAACTTCTTTGTGTTCTGTGAAATCATCTCACAGAGTTACAGCTTTCCCCTCCAGAAGCCTTTCGCTAAGACAGTTCTTGTGGAATTGGCAAAGTAATATTTGGAAGCCCTTAGAGGGCTATGTTGAAAAAGGAAATATCCTCAGATGAAATCTGGAAAGAAGCTTTCTGTGAAACTGCTGAGTGTTCTGTGAATTCATCCCCCAGAGTTACATCTGTATTTCGTGGATCTCTTTGCTAGCCTTATTTCTGTGGAATCTGAGAACAGATATTTCGCATCCATTTGAAGACTCTAAGGCCAAAGGAAATACCCTCCGATAACAAAGAGAAAGAAGCTTTCTGAGAAACTTCTTTGTGTTCTGTGAAATCATCTCACGGAGTTACTGCTTTCTCCTGAAGAAGCCTTTCGCTAAGACAGTTCTTGTGGAATTGGCAAAGTGATATTTGGAAGCCCATAGAGCGCTATGTTGAAAAAGGAAATATCCTCAGATGAAATCTCTAAAGAAGCTTTGTGGGAAAATGCTGAGTATTCTGTTAATTCATCTCCCAGAGTTACATGTGTATTTCGTGGATCTCTTTGCTAGCCTTATTTCTGTGGAATCTGAGAACAGATATTTCGGATTCCTTAGAAGAGTATAGGGCCAAAGAAAATATCCTCCGATAACAAAGAGAAAGAAGCTTTCTGAGAAACTTCTTTGTGTTCTGTGAAATCATCTCACGGAGTTACAGCTTTCCCCTCAAGAAGCCTTTCGCTATGACAGTTCTTGTGGAAATGGCAAAGTGATATATGGAAGCCCATAGAAAGCGATGTTGAAAAAGGAAATATCCTCAGATGAAATCTGGAAAGAAGCTTTCTGAGAAACTGCTGAGTGTTCTGTTAATTCGTCTCTCAGAGTTACATCTGTATTTCGTGGATCTCTTTGCTAGCCTTATATCTGTGGAATCTGAGAACAGATATTTCGGATCCATTTGAATACTCTAAGGCCAAAGGAAATATCCTCAGATAACAAAGAGAAAGAAGCTTTCTGAGAAACTTCTTTGTGTTCTGTGAAATCATCTCACAGAGTTACTGCTTTCTCCTTAAGAAGCCTTTCGCTAAGACAGTTCTTGTGGAATTGGCAAAGTGATATTTGGAAGCCAATAGAGCGCTATGGTGAAAAAGGAAATATCCTCAGATGAAATCTGGA
>NW_020258519.1:0-6160 GCF_003255815.1 Theropithecus gelada | reverse complement strand
TCTGACGATTCCGGATTTGTTGGCATAAAAACAGCACTTTTCCTGTAAAGCCAAACAGATCCCTCCCTGTTCTGCCGTTAGCAAATCTAGACCTCTTCTATTTTGGAGAACTACTTCTGCTAATGAATCTACTTGATCTTGTAAATCTTGTATAGTACTAGATAAGGTCTGTACATCTGAAATTAATTGATTGGATAATTTGGTATATTGGGTTAGTGAGACTCCTAGGCCTGTGGCTCCTGTAGTAAAAGCCGTGGTGATTCCTAGTCCAGCCAACAAGGGAATAAATTGTATGGCTCGTTTTGGTCTATAAATAAAATGTTCGATAGTGGGGATGGGGATAGGTTCATCTCCAGGGATGATATCAATGTCGGGGAGAAGAGTGGCCAGAACACAAAGCCCTGTCCAATTTGTAGGTAGATAAGTATATGCCATGTTGTTTCCACAGACGAAAACGGAGCCATTTACAGCACACAAAGGGTTAGTGGCATTGATTATGGAGGCACAGTTGTCAAACACAACATAGCCTAGATCAATTTCTTTCGTGTTATTATATGACGGTGAAAAGAGACAAGAGGAATTAGAAAACGTCATCGGTTGAACTAAGAGGGGAGAAATAATAGGACAGGAATTATTTACCAAGGATTCATTTGAGTAATTGACATAGGACGACAAAAGGTTAGGTATAGCTAGAGGAATGGGGGGCCCATTTTAAGACAAAGCCAACAATCGTGGGCTAGGCTTGTATTGGACATTTGAAGTAAATTGTAAGTAGCATTGAGGATATCAAAAGTTTGAGCATTGAGCCTAAAATTATCTCTAATCTCAGGCAGGGCTAAGGGGTGATATTAAAGTTCAGGATATAGAGCTTTATGAATCTCTTCTAATTTTCTCTGGACGGTTTTAATTCTTGCAGTATCTAATGGGCCTCCTCCATCAGAAATGTGAATGGGAGCGGTAGTGCTCCAACAAACAGGCTTTCCTTTTTGGCCGTTACAAGGAGATTGTACAAGTTTATTAGTGGATCCTAATACTTGTACATCATTGGTATCTCCAGTTTGTGTTTTTAGTAACGTGGCCGTATAGTATGTCTTATTGCCTGATTTGCATTGTTGATAGGAGGTATAACAGGAACTATGTATAGAAGATTGAAAAGAGCTACAAGGGCATTCTAGGAGCGGCCCGCTAGGTGAGGTGTCTCTTGGGGTAGACTTACATTTCCATAACTGGTTTGGCATTAGGTAAGCTGTCTTGCCCGAGCAAGTCACCTGGGTGATTCTGTCTGACGGAGGTTCAGATATTTGTCCTCCGCTGCAGTCACAAGGCTGGCCGTATTGTTTTCGTAGTAATCCTCTTGCTTTACGAGGGTCACCAAAACCTGCATAGACTGTCACTATGCTATATAGAGCAATTATTTTCCAAAGGAATCTCATTTTAGGCTTCATTTTCTGAAAAACAAAAAGGAAGAAACTTCTCAGGGAGATTTATCTTCCCTGGACTGACAATGGTTATGATTTATTTGTGTTACCAATCTTTCAGGCAGCCATCTGGCTGCATCATTTTTTTGCGAGAAGATACATACTGAGCCTCTTCCCCAAATTAAAACTGGATCGGGGCCATGCCATGAATTATCAAGTGGATCTTTCCATTTTACCATTGCGAACTGTTTTTGAGATTCAGGATGCCAGAAACGGTCGGCAGCCGATTTTCCATGACTGTCCAAATTTAAAAAATTAAGGATAAACAGGGCATGATTGAGTATGTTTCTGGGGGTACCCTTCACGGGGTACCAGCTCCCCCCTTTTAATTTTGTGATAACAGTTTTTAATGACAGATGGGCTCTTTCTACTATATCTTGTCCTTGGGGATTGTAGGGAATGCCTGTGGTATGTTTAATTTGTAGGGTATTACAGAATTGTAAAAAGGCTTTGGCTATATAACCAGGGCCATTATCTGTTTTGATTTGTTTGGGTATTCCTAAGATAGAAAAGCAGTGTAATAAATGAGCTATGACATGTTTGGTGGCCTCTCCTGTTTGGAGAGTTGCAATAATGAACCCACTATAGGTGTCTATGCATACATGGATATATTTTAATTGACCGAATTCTGAGTGGTGAGTAACGTCCATTTGCCAAATTTCGTTGGGGATGAGTCCTCGGGGGTTAACTCCTAAATGAGGAACAGGTAAATACGTTATGCAGTTGGCGCATTGTTTAACTATTTGTCGAGCTTGTTCTCTGGTAAGTTTAAACATGAGCCTTAAGGTTTGGGCGTTTAAATGATGTAAGGCGTGTGCTTTTTGTGCTTGTTGTAAATTGTCTATAGTGACTGTGGCTATGGTTTTTGTTGCCGTGTCGGCTGTTGCGTTACCTTGTGTTAAAGGTCCCGGTAATCCTGAATGTGCTCTAATATGCCCAAGGAAAAAGGGAGTAGTCCTTTTTTGAATAAGTTGTTGACATTGTAAAAATAGGTTAGCTGTGTCTGAAATATGTTTAATTTGAGGCACGGTCTCTAAGAGGGGTATTGAATGAGCCAGGTAGGCGCTGTCTGTGTAAATGTTAAGTGGCTGACAAGGAAAAGCTGATAATGCTGCAATTATAGCTTGCAATTCGACCAGCTGAGCTGATGTATAAGTGGTCTGGAATTTAACGACTACATTATTGTAGGTGTAAGCGGCAAGCCCTGTGGAAGATCCATCAGTGAAAATTAGTAATGCGTCATTGAGAGGTTCTTTACTGGTAATATGGGGAAACACAAACGCATGAAGTTTGCAAAATTGAATGAGTTTGTTAGGTGGGTAATGGTTGTCAATTATGCCAGTGTAAGAAGCGCAAGCAATTGGCCAGGCTTCCGTATTTTGTAACAGCCAATGGATGTGTGATTGAGTGTAGGGCTGTATAATGGTAGAGGGTTCTATTCCAAAGTATTTTCTACTGTTTTCTCTTCCCAAGATAATTAGATTAGCTATTGCATCATAATAAGGCAACAAAACCTTTTTAGGGGAGGAGGGTAGGTGTACCCACATAATGGGATTGTTCTGCCAGAATAAACCAGTAGGGGTTATTGTTGTGCTAAAAATAATGAATATTAATGGCTGAGAATAATCAATACTGGTAACAAATTGTGTTGCAATGGCATGCTCTACCTGTTGGAGTGCTATTAATGCTTCTTTGGTAATGGACCTGGGAGATTTTGGATTAGAGTCTCCTTTTAATATATCGAAAAGAGGTTTTAACTCTCCTGTAGTGAGCTTTAAATACGGCCGAAGCCAATTTATGTCTCCCAGTAATTTTTGGAAATCATTTAAAGTTTTTAAATGATCATGACGTATAACGGCCTTTTGATTAATGATTTTGGGTCCATTAATTTGGAAACCAAGATAGGTGTATGGATCTTGTAATTGTACCTTTTCTGGGGCTATTTGTAGTCTGGCTGCTGTTAACTCTTGCTTGAGTTGGGCAAAACACTGTAAGACTTGTTCGCCAATTTCTCCTGCTATTAAAATATCATCCATATAATGTATAATATACATTTGTGTCCATGTTTTTCTGACTGGCTCTATAGCAGCAGCTACATATTTTTGACACAAGGTAGGACTATTGGCCATACCCTGAGGTAAGACTTTCCATTGATAGCGCCTCATTGGTTGCTTAAAATTTGTAGATGGAAGACTAAAGGCAAATCTTTTTTGGTCAGCAGGGTGAAGGGGAATTGTAAAAAAGCAATCTTTAAGGTCAATAATGATTTTAAAATATTTTTGAGGAATCGCAACTGGTGAAGGCAATCCTGGTTGTAAGGCACCCATAAGGACCATAGTGATATTTACTGCTCTTAAATCTTGTAAGAGTCTCCATTTGCTAGACTTCTTTTTAATAACAAAAATAGGTGTATTCCAAGGAGAATTACTTTCTACAATATGTCCTGCTTCCAGTTGTTCCTGCACTAACTGTTGGGCGGCACTTAGTTTATCATTGAGTAAAGGCCACTGATCAACCCAAACGGGCTCATCTGACTTCCAAGTAATGGGGTCAGTGCACCTTTGGGGTGCAGGTATGTCAGTGACCTGAGCTAAAAATTTCCAAACCCCTTTTTATCAAGTTGTCCTGAAACCAGTATAGGCTGTGGGATACCGTTTTCTCCTTTTCCAAGACCTTTACCAGGGGTGTATCCTTGAGTTAACATTTGCGCAGTAACTATATCATTTGGACTACACATTATAATTTTCATTTGAGCGAGCAGATCTCGCCCCCACAGGTTAACAGGTAGGTAAGGGATGACAAATGGCTTAATGAGGCCTGAATTGTTTTCTTTATCTGTCCATGTTAGGTATTTAGAACTTTGTTTAGGATTACTGCTTTGCCCAATTCCTCTCAAGTGAGTTAAAGTCTCTGTGGTAGGCCAATGAGAGGGCCAATCTTCTTGTTTAATGATAGTTACATCAGCCCCTGTGTCTATTAGCCCAGTGAATGCCTTCCCGTCTAACCATAAGGTTAGAGAGGGTTTTTGATTTGTAATTGGTTGCACCCAATATATATCTGATGATCCGAAATCTTTTATATTTCTATTAGAGTGTTGGATATTATTATCTGTTTTAACTAAGGGTAGCAAAACTAACTGTGCTATTCTAACCCCTTGAGGGACAGTAATAATACTATCAATAGCTCTGGCCATAATTTTAATTTCTCCCTCATAATCATTATCGATAACTCCAGGGAGGACTTGTAAGCCTCTCATGGTGACACTACTTCTTCCTAAAAGTAGCCCAAAAGTGTTAGGTGGTAAGGGTCCATATATTCCAGTATTTAAGGTTTGTGGTCCCATTTCAGGTGTTAGTACTGTGTGGGAGGTGGAACTGAGGTCCAGTCCTGCACTTCCTGGGGTTGCTGTACTAAGCTTTGAAATGGATTGCTGTTGCTGGCTGGAACAAAGCTGACTGCCCCATATGCTTGTTTCGGGGCCTGGGGCTGGCCCCTCATCCCGTTTCCCTGCCTGAGAGATAAAGGATTTCCCTGACTGTCAGTTTTAGATTTACATTCGTTTGCCCAGTGCCTTCCTCTTTTACACCTTGGGCAAAGGCCTGGGATTTTCGCTTCTGTATTTTTATTTTGGTTTTCATGGCAATCTTTTGCAAAGTGTCCCCTTTTACCGCACCTAAAACATCCCCCTTTATCTTTACCTTTGTTAATGAGGAAGTCTCTTACTGTTTGGCCGCTAAAAGCGGCGGCCATTGCTAGGCCTTGTTGATATGAGGGCCCAATATCTGAACAAAGGCGAATGTATCCTGTTAAATCTGTTTTCTTTCGATAAGGTCTGATTGCCGCTTGGCAGGCGGGGTTAGCGTTCTCATAAGCTAACTGTTTAACATAATCTACACCCGTTTCTGCATTTCCAAAGATTCTACCTGCCGTGGTCATAAGTCTATGCACAAAGTCTGAAAATGGCTCATCGGGTCCTTGTTTAACTGCCGTGAGTGAGGCCCCTGGATCTCCTTTAACGGGAAGTTTTCTCCAGGCTTTTGTAGCAGCAGCCTGGATTTGTGAGAGCAATCCAGGGTCATATTGCATTTGGGCCCGAGTGTCTGCATAATTACCTGAACCAGTTAACATATCAAAATCCCAACCGTTTCCTGCCTGTTGATTTCTTTTAGCTGTATCTCTACAATTTTCAAAGAACTCTGACTTCCAAATTAAGTGGTCTCCCCCAGAAAGAACTGCCCTAACTAAGGTATTCCAGTCTGTAGGAGTGAGCCAATTATCAGCCACAGATTCTACTATAGCAAGAGTATATGGAGCAGTAGCCCCATACTGAGAGGCAGCAGTCTTTAACTCTTTTATAATAGTAAAGTCAAACCCAGTATGATGTCTCCAAGCCTGTCCCTGTTCATCTATGGTTTCAGTGACCGGAAAAACGTCTTTGGGGGAGGAGTCTTCTCTACGTCGTCTAGCAACTAACCCCCCTCTTGGAACATGTTGTCCAGGCCGCTGAGGTGGGCGCAAGGAACCCTCCATAGCATCTGAGTTGGGTATTTTTTCATTTCCTGTTTTTAGCTTTTGGAGCCTAATTATCAATGATTGATGTAACTCTTCAAGTTTACTTTGCTCTTCTACTTTGAACAATTTTTTGTTTTAATTCTTCTTTGGGATCTATTGCTGCCATAACA
>NW_020258518.1:0-6160 GCF_003255815.1 Theropithecus gelada | reverse complement strand
GTAACAAACGTGCACGTTATGCACATGTACCCTACAACTTACAGTATTATAATAATAAATTAATTGAAAACAAACAAACAAACAAACAAAAAAAAAAGAACAAGAGAAGCAAGAGCAAACACGTTCAAAAGCTAACAGAAGGCAAGAAACAAATAAGATCAGAGCAGATCTGAAGGAGATAGAGACAAAAAAAATCACTCCAAAAATCAATGAATCCAGGAGCTGGCTTTCTGAAAACGTCAACAAAATTGATAGACCACTAGCAAGCCTAATAAAGAAGAAAAGAGAGAAGAATCAAATAGACGCAATAAAAAATGATAAAGGGGATATCACCACTGACCCCACAGAAATAGAAACTACCATCAAAGAATACTATAAACACCTCGAGGCAAATAAACTAGAAAACCTAGAAGAAATGGATAATTTCCTGGACACTTATACTCTCCCAAGAGTACATCAGGAAGAAGTTGAATCCCTGAATAGACCAATAGCAGGCTCTGAAATTGAGGCAATAATTAATAGCCTACCAACGAAAAAAAGTCCAGGACCTGATCGATTCACAGCTGAATTCTACCGGAGGTACATGGAGGAGCTGGTACCATTCCTTCTGAAATCATTCCAATCAATCAAAAAAGAGGGACTCCTCCCTAACTCATTTTATGAGGCCAACATCATCCTGATAGCAAAGCCTGGCAGAGACACAACAACAAAAAAAAGAGAATTTTAGACCAATATTCCTAATGAACATCGATGCAAAAATCCTCAATAAAATACTGGCAAACTGAATCCAGCAGCACATCCAAAATCTTATCTACCATGATCAACTGGGCTTTATCCTTGGGATGCAAGGCTGGTTCAACATATGCAAATCAATGAACATAATCCAGCACATAAACAGAACTAAAGACAAAAACCACATGATCATCTCAATAGTTGCAGAAATGGCCTTTGACAAAATTCAACAGCCCTTCATGCTAAAAACTCTCAATAAATTCGGTATTGATGGAACGTATCTCAAAATCATAAGAGCTATTTATGACAAACCCACAACCAATATCATACTGAATGGGCAAAACCTGGAAGCATTTCCTTTGAAAACTGGCACAAGACAGGGATGCCCTCTCTCACCACTCCTATTCAATATAGTGTTGGAAATTCTGGCTAGGGCAATTAGGCAAGTGAAAGAAATAAACTATATTCGGTTAGGAAAAGAAGAAGTCAAATTGTCCCTGTTTGCAGATGACATGATTGCACATTTAGAAAACCCCATCATCTCAGCCCAAAATCTCCTTAAGCTGATAAGCAACTTCAGCAAAGTCTCAGGACACAAAATTAATGTGCAAAAATCACAAGCATTCTTATACACCAGTAACAGACAAACAGAGAGCCAAATCATGAATGAACTCCCATTCACAATAGCTTCAAAGAGTATAAAATACCTAGGAATCTAACTTACAAGGGACGTAAAGGACCTCTTGAAGGAGAACTACAAACCACTATTCAGTGAAATAAAAGAGGACACAAACAAATGGAAGAACATACCATGCTCATGGATAGGAAGAATCAATATTGTGAAAATGGTCATACTGCCCAAGGTAATTTATAGATTCAATGCCAACCCCATCAAGCTAGCAATGACTTTCTTCACAGAATTGGAAAAAACTGCTTTAAAGTTCATATGGAACCAAAGAAGAGCCCACATTGTCAAGACAATGCTAAGCAAAAACAACAAAGCTGACTTGTTGTTTTATAGTTTGACTTCAAACTATACTACAAGGCTCCAGTAACCAAAACAGCATGGTACTGGTACCAAAACAGAGATATAGACCAATGGAACAGAACAGAGTCCTCAGAAATAATACCACACATCTACAGCCATCTGATCTTTGACAAACCTGAGAAAAACAAGAAATGGGGAAAGGATTCCCTATTTAATAAATGGTGCTGGGAAAATTGGCTAGTCATAAGTAGAAAGGTGAAACTGGGTCGTTTCCTCACTCATATGAAAATTAACCCAAGATGCATTAGAGATTTAAATGTTAGACCTAAAACCATAAAAACCCTAGAAGACAATCTAGGTAATACCATTCAGGACATAGGTATGGACAAGGATTTCATGTCTAAAACATCAAAAGCAATGACAACAAAAGCCAAAATTGACAAATGGGATCTAATTAACCTGAAGAGCTTCTGCACAGCAAAAGAAATAACCATCAGAGTGAACAGGCAACCTACAGAATGGGAAAAAATTTTTACATTCTACCCATCTGACAAGGGGCTAATATCCAGAACCTACAAAGAACTCAAGCAAATTTACAAGAAAAAATCAAACAACCCCATGAAAAAGTGGGCAAAGGATGTGAACAGTCACTTCTCAAAAGAAAACATTCATACAGTCAACAGACACATGAAAGAATGCTCATGATAACTCGCTATTGGAGAAATACAAATCAAAAACACAATGAGATACCACCTCACACGAGTTAGAATGGCAATCATTAAAAAGACAGGAAACAACAGATGCTGGAGAGGATGTGGAGAAATAGGAACACTTTTACACTGTTGTTGGGATTTTAAACTAGTTCAACCATTGTGGAAGACAGTGTGGCAATTCCTCAAGGATCTACAACTAGAAATATCATTTGACGCAGCCATCCCATTACTGGGTATATACCCAAAGGATTATAAGTCATGCTGCTATAAAGACACATGCACACGTAAGTTTATTATGGCACTATTCACAGTAGCAAAGACTTGGAATCAACCCAAATGTCCATCAGTGACAGACTGGATTAAGAAAAGGTGGCACATATACCCCATGGAATACTATGCAGCCATAAAAAAGGATGAATTTGTGTCCTTTTTGGGGACATGGATGCAGCTGGAAACCATCATTCTCAGCAAACTATCACAAGAACAGAAAACCTAACACCGCATGTTCTCACTCATAGATGGGAATTGAACAATGAGGTCACTTGGACACAGGAAGGGGAACATCACACACCGGGGCCTATTGTGGGGAGGAGGTAAGGGGGAGGGATAGCATTAGGAGATATACCTAATGTAAATGACGAGTTAATGGGTACAGCACACCAACATGGCACATGCATATATCTGTAACAAACCTGCACGTTGTGCACATGTACCCTAGAACTTAAAATACAATAAAAAATAAAAAACAAAAAAGAAGTACATACTCTGTTGTGGTCTTAAAAAGAGGGTAGATTTTTTGTTTTGTTCTTATCACAAAAAAAGATGGGAGGAAACTTCTGGAGATGATGGATATGTTTACAGCACAGATTGTGGTGATGGTTTCACAAGTATATGCTTATCTCCAAACTCATCAAGTTGTATATATTTAATATGTGTAGCTTTTTGTATGTCAATCGTACCTTAAAAAAAAAGTAACTTCAAAGATCAAAGCAGCATCATCCCAAAAATATGAGGAAAAAACTGGCACAAGAACTCTTATAAATCAAAAAGCCAGATTGTTTTCTTACTTACAAACCACCATACTAGTTCCCCTGCACTGGTTCTTAACCACACTGAAGTGGCTGGAATGGGAGACAGAATTTAGAATCTGTGTGGCAAGGATCATCACTGAGATTTGGGAGAAACTTGAAACCCAATTTAAGAAATATAAAAAATCCAGTATAATAATACAAAAAGTGAAAGACGAAATAGCCATCTTAAGAAAGAAATAAACTGATGTAATAAAACTGGACAACTTACTACAAGAATTTCCTAATACAACCGAAGTGTTAGTAGCAGAATAATTGAAGCTGAGGAAAGAATCTCAGAGCTTGAAAACTAGCTCTTTGAATCAACTCAGTTACACAAAATTAAAGAAGGAGCAAAACCTCTGAGGAATATGGGATTATGTAAGAGAACAAACCTATGACTCATTGGTGTCCCTAAAAGACAGAAAGAGCAAGCAGCTCAGAAAACATATTTGAGGATATTGTTCATATAAAAATTCCCCAAACTTGCTACAGAGGTCGATATTCAAATTCAGGAAATTCTAAGAGCCACTGCAAGATACTATACAAGGCCATCCACAAGATGACCATCCACAAGACACATAGAAATCAGATTCACCAAGGTCACTGTGACAGAAAAAAATATTAAAGGCAGCTAGAGACAAGGGGCAGGTTACCTACAATGTCAACCAACCTCATCAGGCTAACAGCAGATTTTTCAGCTGAAAGCCTACAAGCCAGAAGAGATTGGAGATCTATACTCAGTTTTCTTAAAGAAAATAAATTCTAACCAATAATTTCATGTCCAGTGTAGCTAAGCTTCATAAGTGAATAAGGATTAAAACCTTTTTCACACAAGCAATTGCTAAGGGAATGTGTTACCATCAGATCTGCCTTAAAATAGGTCCTTATGGGTGTGATAAACATGGAAATAATGGACTGTTACTAGCCACCAGAAAAACACACTTATGTACATAGACCATTGACACTATAGAGAAACTGCGCAATTAAGTTTACATAAAAACCACAATGACAAAATCAAATACATATCAACATTAACCTTGAATGTAAATGGGCTAAATGCCGTATTTAAAAAGGAGTGTGGCCTGTCCCCAGTTGGACAAAGAGGAAGTTCCAACTGTAATCTGACTTCAAGATAGCCATCTCTCATGCAATGATATCTACAGGCTCAAAGTAAAGGAGTGGAAAAAATCTATCAAGAAAACAGACAACAAAAAAGAACAGGGTTTGTTATTCTTACTTAAGACAAACAGATTTTAAACCAACAACAATCAAAAAGGACAAAGAAGGGCACTACATAATTATGAAAGATTCAATTAAACAAGACTTAACCATCTTAAATTTATATGTACTCAACACTGGATAATCCAGATTCATAAAATCAGTTCTAAGAGACCTATGAAGAGACTTACATAACTGCACAATAATGATGGGAGACTTTAACACCCCACTGACAGTATGGGACTGATCATTGAGGCAGAAATCTAACAAAGATATTTGGAACCTGAACTTGACCAAATGACCTGACGACCTAGTAGGCATCTGCAGAACTCTCCACTCAATAACAAAATAATATACATTGTTCTCATCTGCACATGGTAATACTCTAAAATCAGCCACACAATCTGACATAAAACAATCCTTGGCAGAGACAAAATGAAAAAATGAAACTTTAGGCCAATATTCCTGATGACCATGGATGCAAAAAATCCTCAACAAAATAGTAGCAAGTTGAATCCAGCAACACATCACAAAGCTAATCTACCACAATCAAGTAGTATTTACTTCTGGAATGCAAGTTTGGTTCAACATATAAATCAATGTAAATCAACATATGTGATTCATCACATAAACTGAACAACAACAAAAAATAAAATCTGCATAATCATCCCAACAGATGCAAAAAAAGCTTTTGATAAAATTCAACATTCCTTCATGTTAAAAGCCCTCAAGAAACTGAGCGTTGAAAGGACATACTTCTAAGTAATACGATACATCTATGACAAATATTCAGCCAACATGGACAAAATCTGGAAACATTCCCACTTAAAACAGGCACAAAACAAAATGCCCACTCTCGTCACTCTTATTCAACATAGTACTGGAATACCTATCCAGAGCAATTGGGCAAGAGAAAGATACAAAAGACACCCAAATAAGAAGAGAGGAAATCGAACTGTCTCTCTTTGCAGATAATATGATTCTATACCTAGAAAACTGCATAGTCTGTGCCCAGTGGTTCCTAGATCTGATATCCAACTTTAGTAATGTTTCAGGATACAAAGGCAATGTACAAAAGCCAGTAACATTTCTATACACCAATTACATTTATTCTGAGATCCAAATGAAAAATGCAATCCCATTTACAATAGACACAAAAAGAATAAAATACCTAGGAATACAGCTAATAAGGGAGGCGAAACGTCCTTACGATGAGAATTACAAAACGCCACTGAAAGAAATGAAACATGACACAGACAAATTAAAAAATACCCCAGGCTCATGGATAGTAAAAATCAATATTGTTAAAAAACATAGCCACACTGCCCAAAGCAATTTATACATTAAATGCTATTTCTATTAAATTACCAAATTACATTTCTCACAGAAGTAGAAAAAACCCTATTCTAATATTGATATTGAAACAAAAAAGAGTCCAA
>NW_020258517.1:0-6162 GCF_003255815.1 Theropithecus gelada | reverse complement strand
TTTTTAGCTTAAGGTAAAATAGGTAACGGGAAACACTGTGGAATGGGCATGAAGGTGCGCCCCTCATTACCACGTGTTACAGCCAAGTGTGTGCCTCCTGGGGAACGATCTATTCTGTGGGGAGACTAGAAGTTGATGATTTCCGGATATGTGAAGGGAAATGCCCTCCGAGAAGTGTGGCTTTGGCCAGAGCACATCATAGAAGAGTTAGCGTGGCATGGAGTTTCCACAGTGCCCCTCAGCCCTGCTGCTTCTCTCCCCACCCCTGGTCCTGACTCTTACCAAGGGAGGAAATTTCAGCCCCACACAGGGCTGTGGGTCTCTAGGGCAGGTGCTGCCTTCTCCTGAACAGGCTGCGGCAGAGGAGGGTTTGGCCTTACTTGAACTGTGAGAGATGCTCTCGGAGATCCAGCATCCTGCAAACCCAGGTGCTGAAGGTTCCTCCTTCACCGTCCTGCAGGGAGAGGTCGCTTTTCCTGCTTCCCCTCAACCTGAGCTGACGTCTTGTCTGTTCCGTACACCTAGTTCTCAAGAGCAGTTATTGTTAATCATCCAGCAGACAAACCCCATAAGGTGACAGCCTGGGAGGGTAGATGGGGCTGGAAAGTAGTTTCCTGAATAACAGGGTTCAGTTTCCTGTTTTGGCGTCATTTGACCAAAAGACCCCAAATAATTGAAATATTGTCAGCAAAACACCCGTGCTGTATCTGAGTTTTTTTTTTTTTTTTTTTTTTAAGGAATGGGTGCAAACATTTAACAGGGACCTGACGAAAAGAGAAGGATGTCTTCTCTGCAATGTGAAGGTCGAGGCTGGTTGACATTTGCCATCTGTGACTAGCAGCGACCCAGGTTGTTTCCCTCCTGATCCTCCAGCTACTGCTTCAGTTCCCATCAGCAGGAGGAGCAGCGGGAAGGTGCCTTTTCCCCTTTGAAGGGGATGAGGTGAGAGTTGCACCTGCCATTTCGCAAGTCCCTAGGGTGATTCTCCAGCATGGGTGGGAGTTGGGTTTGGAGGCCTGAGCCCCGTGAAGCTGGGGTTGCTGTTCCCTGAGCAGCAGGAGCCTGGACTCTGGGAGGTGGGGTCAGAGGGTAGCCTTTGCTGCATCCACAGGAGGGGCCCCTCGTCTCAGTTGACATCTTCACTGCAGAAGGGGGTGTGGGCTTCATGGTCCATTGATAAATAGAACGTTACTTTTTTTTAAGCACATCGAACCCTAATTCCTTCAGCCTTTACTAAAGTGGCATTTTGTAATTCCACATGATTTCATCGTTATACCCGCCGGAGGGAATGCTTCCTGTAAACCAGAAGTATCTCTGAGACGGTTCTTGGCCCATAGAGAGTTCATTTTCCCAAGGTTGAAGACACAGCCTCAGGAGGGGTTGAGGACACACTGTGACAGCCTCAGGAGGTCCTGGACATGTGCCCAAGGTGTTTGGGCCACAACTTGGCCTTTCACATTTTAGGGAGACGTGAGACATCAATACATGTGAGATGTACATTGGTTCGGTCCAGGACGGAGGGACAGCTCAAAGCAGGGAGGGGTTTCCAGGTCACAGGTAGATCAGACAAATGCATTTCTGGTGAACCTTTCCAGAGGAAGCAGTCAGATCCGCATTTATCTCCATGTGCAGATGGTCACTTTGAGTTCTGTCCTCTGTCCATGAGGAATTTCCTTGCGGACTGGTTGTGCGGGAGGTACGTGGCTGTTTTTCCCCCCAGTAGCTGTCTCTGCTAGGAAGAGCATGGGAGGCAGGTTTACCCTAAGCTGTCCCCCACCTTGATTTCCCTTTAGCTTAGTGATTTTGGGGTCCTGAGATGTATTTTCAGCTTCACACTTCTGAACACACTGGCACTCTAAACAGTGTTGTAGGAGGCATCTAACTTAGAAGAAGAATCTATTTGGAAGGACTTGAGCACCTTCCTCTTTGAGAGACACAAGCCTCTGTTTAGTTTGCCCCAAGGCTGTTAGGCTGCCCCGGTCTGTGTGAGCTTAGAAAGCTGTGCCCCTCTCAGCGCCTGGCTGTGGAATCTGATGACTTGGAAGATAATCCAGCATCTACATGTTTTGGAAAGCAGATTGTCTCTTAAATTTTTGGTGATTATGATTCTAACACTAGAATTTCAGTGTGTATTTTCTACCCTTCTTACTTTGTCTCCTCACACCCTGAGATGCTGTTGCATTTGCCCTTAGGCTTCATTGAGGGAGGGTCAGTTCTGACCCTTTCTTAGATATTGACCTGGAACGGACAGAATCGAGATTCAGAAAAACCCTGGAGCTGTGAGAGTGGTTGATATCTATGTAAGTGGGGCTCATGTGTCAAATTCAGGTTTAAGAAATACCAATTCTAGGCTGGGCATAGTGGCTCACACCTGTAATCCCAGCACCTTGGGAGGCTGAAGTGGGCAGTTCAATTTTGAGCCCAGGAATTCGAGACTAGCCTGGGCAACATAGCAAGACCCTGACTCTACAAAAAATTAAATAGTGGTGGTGATGTGCATCTGTGGTCCCAGCTACTCGGGAAGCTGAGGCTGGAGGATCACCCAAGCCTGGCAGGTTGAGGCTGCAGTGAACCTGATAGCACCACTGTACTTACGGTGCACTGTGCCTGAGTGACAGAACAAGAACCACCACAAACACACACACTATCAATTCATGCAGTGGCCAGTTCTGCTGGGACCACCTGTTAAGTCTAGTCTGGGCCTCATGGTTTGAGAAGGGTCTGTCCAGGGGAGAGAGGAAGTAGCTTGAGGGCCTAGAAGCCAGTTCTTGTGGTTCAGCGTGACTGTGGGTGTGGAACTGGGGGCAGGGCTCTCCAGGGGCATGAGTGGGTAAGCTGATGGGATTCCAGGATGAGCCCCTGTGACTTTGCCTGGTTTACATCCGTCCAGTACGAATCCACAGGCTCTTACTCTAGAAGCTTCTGCCGGGGCTGATGGACTGGCCCGGGGACAGAGGGTGCCCTCAGAGCTTCAGGGTGCCTTCTGGTTTAGGAAGAGCACTTAGTCTCCTAGATCTAGGATTTATGGCACTACAGGGGACTGGTCACACTCGGAGCAGCAGCCACCTACATTCTAGACTTGGCTCTAGCCGAAGTATTTTGGAGCCTGTTGGTACCCTGTGTTCTGTTGATCTGTAAAACAAGTTAGAGTTGTAACTAGTTAAAATCTACTTTTAAAATTTTGCCACAGAATATGGCAGTTGTGGTGGAGCCTGGCCAGAGACCCCCACCCTCGGATGCTGCCGCGTGCTGGGGTTGCAAGCGTTGCCTGCATCGGCTGCCCCTCCTGGCGTACCTGTGTTCTTGACATGGGCGCCGGCTGAGGCTCGGCCTGTGGGACTCGTGCAGCTATTTGTCCGTGTTCCTCTGAGGTTCCGCAGACTTCATGGTCCCGTGGCAGAGCATACGGTATCTGCTTGCATCCTGATTTCCCCAAACCAGTGCACGTGAGGCCTCCCTGGAGAGCTTGTGGGAAGCCCTAGCCCACCCTTTTCTGGTCCCACAGCCAGCACCAAACTCTGAGATCCCCTTGGCCCACCCCTCAGGTTCCTAAAATGGTTAGGGTTTCCTGGGCCGAGAATTTTTAGGTCTAGGCTAAAAAGTCCTGGGACAGACTCACAGGGTTCTTTATGTAGAAACGATGAGTGTGCTGGTGACTCAGAGCAGGCACTGCACCCTCACTCCAGGGTCCTTTGCGCCAGCTGTAAACGAGCGTGTGGGTCACACACAGTCCCTGCATCCTCACTCCAGGCACTGCTCTTTTATTTCTTAATTAAAAGCCTAAAAGCCTTGATAATGAAAATGCATTCTCCCCAGAAAGTAGAGTTTCCTGTTACGGAGGCTCACCTGTAAATGCCGTGCCAGGTCCTGCTTCCTGCCAACGGCCAAGGCAGGTACTTCATTTGGGAGGTGACCCAGAGGGACATCTGAGAGGCCTGCCCGTCCCCGACGGATGAAGCCGCTGGCCTCACACTCTGCTCCGGCCTCCATCAGCTCCTTCCTACCTGCAAACTGCCTGCTTTGACGTTGCCATCATTGGAGATCCGTTAGGGACTTAGTATGGGTTGACTCCCATAGGACCAGGAGATCGTGGAAAGGTGGGAACCAGGGCTGGGAGGGTGGTGACCACGGCCAAAATGAGAACCGTGGTGGACTGGGAGGTCCATCTTCTGTCTAAAATGTTTTTAAAAATAAACATAGTGTCTCAGGAGCATGAGAGGGCAGGCCACAGACAGGGGAGAACGTATCTATAAAAGACTCATCTGATAAAGGCTGTTATCTAAACCGTGCAAGGAACTCTCAAAACTCAACAAGAAAATGAACAACCTGATTAAAAATGGACCAAAGACCTGGGTAGATAACCCAACAAAGAAGATACACAGATGGCAAATCTCCACGTGGAAAGATGGCCCGCGTCTTATGTTGTAGGGCGAGGCGTCACTGCGCACCCATCAGCCTGGTCAATACTGGAACTCTGACACCACTGCGTGTTGGTGGGTGTGTGGGCATCAGGACCTTCACTCATCACTGGGGGAAGTGGGGCAGCTGCTGTGGGAGGCAGCGTGGCGGTTTTCTGTGGAACTAAGCACTCCGACCACAGGAGAAATCAAAGTCTTGGACGTTTACTCAGAAGAGCTGAAAGTTCACTTCCACTCGGAAATGTGCACACAGATGTTGACAGCAGCTTTATTATTGCCAAAACTTGAAAGCAACCAAGATGCCCTTCAGTAGGTGAATGGATAAACTGTGGTATGTCAGAAACTGGGATATCATTCAGCACTGAAAAGAACTAGACCACTAAGCCATCAAAAGACGCGGAAGGATCTGAAACGCATGTTGCTAAGTGAGTCTCCAATCTGGAAAGGCTACCTGCTGTCTGAGTCCAACCACAGGACAGTCTGGAAAGGGCAAAGCTGTGGAGAAAGTAAAACGGTCAGCGGCTGCCAGGGTTTGGGGAAGGGAGAGATGAATGGGAGGAGCATACAGGATGTGTAGGGTGGGGAAGCAACTCCGGGTGGGGCTTTCATGGGGGATCCTTGCCGTTCCACCTCTGTGAAACCCACAGAGTGAGCAGCAGCAGGCTGAGCCCTCTGGTGAGCTGTGGACTCTGGGTGGTGGTGTCGTGTTGATGTGGGTCTGTCGGTCGTACAGACGTGCTTGTCCGGTGGGGACAGGAGAATGATGGAGGCTGTGCCTGTGCTGGGAAAGGAGATACGTGAGGACTCTCTGTACTTTCCTCCTGATTTTGCTATGAACCGAAAACTGCTTTTAAAAACGTCTATTGAAAAGCCAAACAAAAGAGTGCTGGCCAGATAGCATCTGTGTGAGCGTGTGGCCTGTGTTCTATGTTCAGGATTTCCCTGTTAGAATACACATATCTACATTATTCAGAAGTTAAACTTTTGCACGAAGTAACTCACTATAAAGTTAATGACAATATCGGCTTCAGCGCTGCCGGGATAGCCAGGATCCTGTATCCTGAATCCTGAACAGCTTCTCCCCTTACAGGTGCAGTTGACGCCCATGCCCTCAGCCCAGTAAGCAGCAGGGCTTGAACCAGGAGTCAGGCTTTGGGGGGCAGAGAGGAAGTGAGATCTGTAAGCACGTGGCGGGGGGGGGTGGCAGGGATGATGTTTTGACCAGTTTTCCTTATCCCTGAGACCTTCTTACAGTTGGGAGTCCCCACTCTCGGGCACCTCAGAAACCAAAGGCTGCTCGTAATCCTCAAGTTCCAGATGCCTCAGGGGAGGTACTTGGGTTGTTGGGTGCAGTTATTTGCCACTCAGTGGGATTTACCCGCAGCATTTCTGGTTGTTTTGAAGAGCTGATGCTTGAGCTGCTTAAAATCACGTATGGATATCGATTTACCTGTAAAAGTCAAGAATGGAATTTGAGTTCAAAGATTTGTTGAAAATGCTCAAGTTTGTGTACTAATATATACATTAGTGGAAATATCCAAAAGTCCAGGATTTATGTTAATCACTTCTCTTGATTTTTGTAATATCTACCTGTCGTATTTCCATTTGATTAATAGATGTCAGAGGGCTTCAATTTTGAGTGCCTGAATTCACTGAATTTAAAACTTCTTACACCAAATGTAATTAAACTGAATGCAGCCAACAGTGCGTGCTTTTATAAATATTGATGAAAATATATATAAAA
>NW_020258516.1:0-6165 GCF_003255815.1 Theropithecus gelada | reverse complement strand
AGACATTTCTCAAAAGAAGACATTCATACAGCCAACAGACACATGAAAAAATGCTCATCATCACTGGCCATCAGAGAAATGCAAATCAAACCACAATGAGATACCATCTCACACCAGTTAGAATGGCGATCATTAAAAAGTCAGGAAACAACAGGTGCTGGAGAGGATGCGGAGAAATAGGAACACTTTTACACTGTTGGTGGGACTGTAAACTAGTTCAACCATATGGAAAACAGTATGGCGATTCCTCAAGGATCTAGAACTAGATGTACCATATGACCCAGCCATCCCATTACTGGGTATATACCCAAAGGATTATAAATTATGCTGCTATAAAGACACATGCACACGTATGTTTATTGCAGCACTATTCACAATAGCAAAGACTTGGAATCAACCCAAATGTCCATCAGTGACAGATTGGATTAAGAAAATGTGGCACATATACACCATGGAATACTATGCAGCCATAAAAAAGGATGAGTTTGTGGCCTTTCTAGGGACATGGATGCAGCTGGAAACCATCATTCTTAGCAAACTATCACAAGAACAGAAAACCAAACTCCGCATGTTCTCACTCATAGGTGGGAACTGAACAATGAGATCACTTGGACTCAGGAAGGGGAACATCACACACCGGGGCCTATCATGGGGAGGGGGGAGAGGGGAGGGATTGCATTGGGAGTTATACCTGATGTAAATGACGAGTTGATGGGTGCAGCACACCAACATGGCACAAGTATACATATGTAACAAACCTGCACATTATGCACATGTACCCTACAACTTAAAGTATAATAATAATAAAAAAAACAAAACAAAACAAAAAAAAACAAAAAAAAAAAGAGTACAGTGACAAAGGAAATATCCTCAGATAAAAACTAGAGAGAAGCTTTCTGAGACACTTCTTTGTGATGTGTGTATACATCTCACACAGTAACAACTTTCTTTTCATGGAGCAGTTTGCTAACACTGTTTTCATGGAATCTACACAGGGATATTTGGCATTGAGTTCTGGCCAATGCTGAAAAAGTAAATATCCTCAGATAAAAACTAGAAAGAAGCTCTCAGAGAAACTGTTTTGTGATGTGTGAATTCATCACACAGAGTTACACAACCCTTTTCATGGAGCATTCGGCATCACTGTTTTTGGGGAATCTTAGAAAGGAAATTTTGAATTGCATTGAAGCCTATGGTTACAAAGGAAATACCCTCAGATAGAAACTAGAAAGAAGATTTCTGAGAAATTACTTTGTGATATGTGAATTCACCTCACAGAGTTACACAATTTTTTTCTTTCAGCAGTGTGCTAACACTGTTTTCATGGAATCTGCAATAGGATATTTGGGAACCCATTGAAGCCTATGGTGACAATGGAAATATTCTCATAAATAAAACGAAAAGAAGATTTCTGAGAAATGCCTTTGTGATGTGTGAATTCTTCCCATTCCAGATTTTTGTGGAATCTGCAGAGGGATATTCACGAGCGCTTTGAGGCCTATGGTGAACAAGAAAATATCCTCAGAGAAAAATCAGAAAGAAACTTTGTGAGAAACGGCTTTGTGATGTGTTAATGCATCTCACAGAGTTACACTTTTCTTTTCATGGATCAGTTTGGTAGCATTGTTTAGGGGGAATATGAGAAGGGATATTTTGAATCGCATTGAAACCTATGGTGACAAAGGAAATATCCTGAGATATAAACTAAAAAGGTTTCTGAGAAATTTCCTTGTGATGTGTAAATTCATCCCACAGAGTTTCATACTTCTTTTCAGGGAGCAGTGTGCTAACACTGTTCTCATGGAATCTGCAAAGAGATATTTGGGAGTGAATTTAGACCTCTAGTGAAAAAGGTAATATCCTCAGATATAAGCTAGAAAGAAGCTTTCTGAGAAACTGCTTTGTGACGTGTGAATTCATCTTACAGAACTACACTGTACTTTTCATTAAGCAGTTTGATAACACTGTTTTTGTGGAATATGCAATAGGTTATTTGGGAGCATGTTGAGGCCTATGGTGACAAAGGAAATATCCTCAGATAAAAGTCAAAAGGCAGCGTTCTGAGAAAGCTCTTTGTGATGTGTGAATTCATCTCACTTCGTTACACCATTCTTTTCATTGAGAGGTTTGCTAACACATTTATCTTGGAATCTGAAATGGGATATTATGGAGCACATTGAGGAATGTGGTGAAAAAGAAATATCCTCAGATAAAAACTAAAAAGAATCTTTCGGAGAAACAGCTTTGTGATGTGTGAGTTTATCTCACAAAGTTTCACCACTGTTTTCATACAGCATGTTGGTAGCACTGTATTTGGGGAACCTGATAAGGGATATTTTGGATCGTATTGAAGTGTATGGTGAAAAAGGAAATATCCTTACGTAAAAAGTGGAAAGAAGTTTTCTGAGAAACTGCTTTGTGATGTTTGAATTCATCTCAAAGAGTTATATGATTCGTTTCTTAGAGCAGATTCCCAACATTGTATCCATGGAATCTGCATTAGGATATTTGGGAGTGGTTTGAAACATATGGTGACAAACGAAATATCCTCAGACAAAAAGCAAAAACAAACTTTCTGAGAAACTGCTTTGTGATGTGTGAATTCATCTCACAGAGTTACACGATTCTTTTTATGGATCAGTTTGGTAGCACCGTTTTTGGGGAATCTGAGAAGGGATATTTTGGATCACATTGAAGCCTATGGTGAAAAAGGAAATATCCTCAGGTAAAAACTAGAAAAAATATTTCTGAGAAGTTTCTTTTCATGTGTGAATTCATCTCACAGTGTTGCAACTGTGTTTTCATTGAGAATTTTGGTAACATATTTTTCCTGAAATCTGTGATGGCATATTCCAGAGCACATTGAGGAATATGGTGAAAAGGGAAATATCCTTAGACAAAAACTAGAAACAAGCTTTCTGAGAAACAGCTATGTGTATGTGAATTCATCTCACAGAGTTACACTTTTCTTTGTATTGAGCAGTTTGCTTACACTGTTTACTTGGAATGTGCAATCTGATATTTTGGAGGGCATTGAAACTTATGGAGACAAAGGAAATATCCTCATATAACACCTAGAAAGAAGCTTTCTGAGAAACTTCTTTTTGATGCGTGAATTCCTCTCAGGGAATTACAACGGTATTTTCTTTGAGAAGTTTGCTAAAACTTTTTTCATGGAATCTGTGATCGAATATTCCAGAGTGCATTGAGGAATACAGTGAAAAGGGAAATATCCTTAGATAATAACCAGTAACAAGCTTTTTCAGAAACAGCTTTGTGATATATGAATTCATTTCCCAGAGTTACACTGTTCTTTGCATTGAGAAGTTTGCTTACACTGTTTTCTTAGATCTGCAATCTGATATTGTGGAGTGCATTGAAGCTTATGGAGACAAATGAAATATCTTCATGTAAAAACTAGAAAGAATCTTTCTGTGTGACTGCTTTCTGATGTGTAAATTCATCTCACAGAGTTACACTGTTCTTTTCATGGAGCAGTTTGCTAACACTGTTTTCCTGGAATCTGCAAAGGGATATTTCAGAGTGCATTGAAGCTTATGGTGTCAAAGGCAATATCTCCATATAAAAACTAGAAAGAAGCCTTCTGAGAAACCATTTTGTGATATATTAATTCGTCTCACAGAGTTATAATATTCCCTTCATGGATCAGTTTGCTAGCACTGTTTTTGGGGAATCTGAGGAAGGATATTTTGCAACACATTGAAGCCAATGGTGACAAAGGAAGCATCCTTAGATAAAAGCTACAAAGAAGCTTTCTGAGAAAGTTCTTTGTGATGTGTGAATTCATCTCACAGAGTTACACCTTTCTTTTCATGGAATAGTTTGCTAAAACTGTTTTCATGGAATCTGCAAAGGGACATTTGGAAGCAAAATGAGGCTTATAGATAAAAAGGAAATATCATCAGAATAAAACTAGAAAAAAGCTTTCTTAGACACGTCTTTGTGATGTGTGAATTCATGTCACAGAGTTACACCTTCCTTTTTATGAAGCAGTTTGCTAACACTGTTTTCCTGGAATCTGCAAAATGATATTTGGGAGCGCATTGAGACCTATGGTGAAAAAGAAAATATAATCAGATAAAAACTAGAAAGAAGCTTTATAAGAAACTGCTTTATGAGTGTGAATTCATCTCACAGAGATACACTGTTCTTTTCTTTTTTTTTAAATTTATTTATTATTATTATACTTTAAGTTGTAGGGTACATGTGCACAACGTGCAGGTTTGTTACATATGTATACTTGTGCCATGTTGGTGTGCTGCACCCATCAACTCGTCATTTACATCAGGTATAACTCCCAATGCAATCCCTCCCCCCTCCCCCCTCCCCACTCCCCATGATAGGCCCCTTGTGTGATGTTTTCTGAATTCATCTCACAGAGTTATACCTTTCTTTTCATGGAGCAGTTTGGCAGCACTGTTTTTGGGGAATCTGAGAAGGGATATTTTTGATCCCATTGAAGCCTATGGAGACAAAGGAAATATCCTCAGATAAAAACTAGAAAGAACTTTTCGAAGAAAATTCTATGTGATGTGTAAATTCATCTCACAGAGTTACACTGTTCTTTTCATTAATCAGTTTGCTAACACTGTTATCTTGGAATCCACAATGGGACATTTTGGAGTGCATTTTAAGCTTTCAGTGACAAAGAAAATATCCCCAGAGAAAAACCTAAAAGAAGCTTTCTGTGAAACTGCTTTGTGATGTGTCATTTCATCTCAGAGAGTTACAAGCTTCTTTACATCGAGAAGTTTACTAACACTGTTTTCATCTCATCTGCAAAGGAATATTTAAGCGTGCATTGAGGCCTATGGTGAAAAAGGAAATATCCTCACATAAAAGCTAGAAAGAAGCTTTCTGAGAAACTGCTTTGAGATTTGTGAATTCTTCTCACAGAGATACACAATTCTTTACTTGGAGCAGTTTAGAAGCACTGTTCTAGGGTAATCTAAGAAGGGATATTTTTGATTGCATTGAAGCCTATGGTGACAAAGGGAATACCCTCAGATAATAACTAGAAATAAGCTTTCTGAGAAAATCCTTTGTGATGTGGAAATTCTTCTCACAGAGTTACACCTCCCTTTTCACAGAGCCTTTGCTAACATTGTTGTCATGGAATCTGCAAACGGATATTTGAAGTGCTTCGAGGCCTATGGTGATAAAGGAAATACCCTCACATGAAAACTAGAAAGATGCTTTGTGAGAAACTGCTTTGTGATGTGTGAATTCATCTAACAGAGTTATACTGTACTTTTCAATGAGCAGTTTGATAACACGATTTTGGAGGAATCTGCAATAGGGTATTTTTTTAATTTATTTATTATTATTATACTTTAAGTTCTAGGGTACATGCGCATAACGTGCAGGTTTGTTACATATGTATACTTGTGCCATGTTAGTGTGCTGCACCCATCAACTCGTCAGCACCCATCAACTCGTCATTTACATCAGGTATAACTCCCAATGCAATCCCTCTCCCCTCCCCCCTCCCCATGATAGGCCCCGGTGTGTGATGTTCCCCTTCCTGAGTCCAAGTGATCTCATTGTTCAGTTCCCACCTATGAGTGACAACATGCGGTGTTTGGTTTTCTGTTCTTGTGATAGTTTGCTTAGAATGATGGTTTCCAGCTGCATCCATGTCCCTACAAAGGACACAAACTCATCCTTTTTTATGGCTGCATAGTATTCCATGGTGTATATGTGCCACATTTTCTTAATCCAATCAGTCACTGATGGACATTTGGGTTGATTCCAAGTCTTTGCTATTGTGAATAGTGCCGCAATAAACATATGTGTGCATGTGTCTTTATAGCAGCATGATTTATAATCCTTTGGGTATGTACCCAGTAATGGGATGGCTGGGTCATATGGTACATCTAGTTCTAGATCCTTGAGGAATCGCCATACTGTTTTCCATAATGGTTGAACTAGTTTACAATCCCACCAACAGTGTAAAAGTGTCCCTATTTCTCCACATCCTCTCCAGCACCTGTTGTTTCCTGACTTTTTAATGATCGCCATTCTAACTGGTGTGAGATGGTATCTCACTGTGGTTTTGATTTGCATTTCTCTGATGGCCAGTGATGATGAGGATTTCTTCATGTGTCTGTTGGCTGTATGAATGTCTTCTTTTGAGAAATGTCT
>NW_020258515.1:0-10132 GCF_003255815.1 Theropithecus gelada | reverse complement strand
TTTTCTGCCCTGCTTTTTCCCCATCTTTGTGGTTTTATCTGCCTCTGGTCTTTGATGATGGTGACGTACTGATGGGGTTTTGGTGTGGGTGTCCTTCCTGTTTGATAGTTTTCCTTCTAACAGTCAGGACCCTCAGCTGTAGGTCTGTTGGAGATTGCTTGAGGTCCACTCCAGACCCTGTTTGCCTGGGTAACAGCAGCAGAGGCTGCAGAAGATAGAATATTTCTGAACAGCAAGTGTACCTGTCTGATTCTTGCTTTGGAAGCTTCCTCTCAGGGGTGTACTCCACCCTGTGAGGTGTGGGGTGTCAGACTGCCCCTAGTGGGGGATGTCTCCCAGTTAGGCTACTCAGGGGTCAGGGACCCACTTGAGCAGGCAGTCTGTCCCTTCTCAGATCTCAACCTCCGTGTTGGGAGATCCACTGCTCTCTTCAAAGCTGTCAGACAGAGTCGTTTGCGTCTGCAGAGGTTTCTGCTGCTTTTTTGTTGTTGTTGTTGTTGTTGTTTAGCTGTGCCCTGTCCCCATAGGTGGAGTCTACTGAGACAGGCAGGTTTCCTTGAGCTACTGTGAGCTCCACCCAGTTCCAGCTTCCCAGCGGGTTTGTTTACCTACTTAAGCCTCAGCAATGGTGGGTGCCCCTCCCCCAGCCTCGCTGCTGCCTTGAGGTTAGATGGCAGACTGCTGTGCTAGCAATGAGGGAGGCTCCGTGGGCGTGGGACCCTCCCAGCCAGGTGTGGGATATAATCTCCTGGTGTGCCCGTTTGCTTAAAGCACAGTATTGGGGTGGGAGTTACCCGATTTTCCAGGTGTTGTGTGTCTCCGTTCCCCTGGCTAGGAAAAGGGATTCCCTTCCCCCTTGCGCTTCCCAGGTGAGGTGATGCCTCGCCCTGCTTCAGCTCTCGCTGGTCGGGCTGCAGCAGCTGACCAGCACCAATTGTCTGGCACTCCCTAGTGAGATGAACCCAGTACCTCAGTTGAAAATGCAGAAATCACCAGTCTTCTGTGTTGTTCGCGCTGGGAGTTGGAGACTGGAGCTGTTCCTATTTGGCCATCTTCAACACCCTTGTTTTTATAAGCTTGGGCTTATAACAAAACACCATCGACTGAGTGGCTTATCAACAACAAATGTACTTCTCACAGTTCTGGAAGCTGGAAGTCTGAGATCAGGATGCCAGTGTGGCCAGGTTCTGGTGAGGGCCCTCTTCTGGGCTGCAGACAGCTGACTTCTCCTTACTTCTCCTTGTACCACCACATGGCAGAGAGCAGAGAGAGGAAGCAAGCTCTGTCTTGACTCCCATAAGAACACGAATCCCATCCATGAGGGCTCCACAATTATGACCTCATCTAATCCTAACTAGCTCTCAAAGGCCTCACCAGCTAATATCCTCATACTACGGGGCTAGGTATCAACATATGGGTTTGTGAGGAACAAAAACATCCAATCCATAAACACCAAGATCACCCAGTCACTGCCACTCTCTAGGATTCTGGGAAACAACATCTTTTGTATCTCCCGATGGTCCAGCATACCAGTACAGGGAGCTATTTATTACTGGCAATGGCCAGGTCTTTCTTATCTACAGTGTATCTCCCTCCTCTGGGGTTAGGGATATGTGGTGGGTGGAGGGGTGAGAAGTGACAGACAGCCGAGGAAGGCCATGAGCAGCAAGGAGCAAGGGAGAAAGTGTACAGCTGCATGAGGTGGGTAAATAGAGGGGCAAAACCCTGTGACTGATGACCTCAGTGACTATGCAGATCAAGTTCCTGGGAGATGAGCATAACTTTAGATCCAGTACCAATCAGGTTCCTAGGTTATTCTGGCTCCCATGGGTGGTTCCCTCATCCTGTCAGAGTGGACTTCATGCTGATCTTTTCTGTATTGCTGAGTATTCAGGACATTTTGTTTGGAGGTCCACAGATCCTGTTGATACAGAAGGATTGCCAGAGTGCAGACCACCATAGCTGCCATGGAATTTTGCTTTAGTGAGAGAACAAATAAATGGAGAGCTAGTCCATGTAAATGGCCTGGAAATTTCTATAGCTTTGAAATGCACAGTCTCCCAAAATTGATCTATATACTCAATGCAATCCAAAAACTCTATATTTTAGTGTGTGGAAATTAATCCGATTCTAAAATTTATATAATATTCAAATGTTCATGAAAAAGAAGATTCATTTTAGAAAGAACCAGGTGTGAAGTTGGCATGGTGCTGACATGGACTCATTTGCATATGAAATACTTCATTAATGATAATTCGGCATTGCAGACCACGGGAAATTGACTGTCCAATTTGAATATTAAATGTCCACCAAAAGAGGCATAAATAGATGCAGTTTTGGCCTATTATCATAATGGAATGCTAAGGAGCAATAATGAAAATGATTTTTACAACTATAATGATGGGTAGGTGAAGCCAGACACAGAATTATGCATACCTTCTGATAGCTTTCATATATATCTAAGAAATGTGGAAAAATGAAACTCTATTTCTTCAGAGATGCATGTGTAGTTGGAAAATTATACAGCATAGCAAAGAAGTAATTACTAAAAAAGAATAGTGGTCACCTCAAGGAGTGAGGGTGGAAGATGCCAGGAAGAGGCACATGGGGAACTTTGAGAATGCTAGCAGTGTTCTAGTTCTTGACCTTGGTAATGATCTATAGGTGCTCATTTTTACACGCATATTTATATTTCATTCACATTTTGTGTATGAGTGATATATCAGAGGGATAACAACACATTTGAAAATTTTAATGTAGTGAATTAACAAATATTAGAAAAATATAACTCAACAAACTTGACTCATGAAGACACAGAAATTGTGAATAAACCTATAGCCATTAAAATAAATGAGTGGGCAATTTAAAATACTTCCCCCAAACAGCAAAAGCAATAATAAAATACACTAGGCTCACCAAATATTACAGAAGAAAATAATCTCAATTTTATACAAAGTCTCCTAAGGAACATATGAAAGAAAGAACATTTCCCGATTTATATCATGTGATAATGATAATTTTGATAATAAATATGACAATGGACACATAAATAAAGGGCAATAAGAGATCAATCACACTGATGAAAATAAATGGAAAATCCTCAAGAAAACATTGGTAAATTAATTCAGCAATCAATACATGAAAGAATATATCAAGACCAAGATAGCTCTATTAAGAAATAAATTTGTACACTCCACTATATTATTAGAATAAAGCACGGAAATCATTTGATTACCTCAATACATTTAATCATACAGCATAGCAAAGTGTTTGATAAAACTCAAGTATAGCAAATTATACAGCATAGCAAAGTGTATGAAAGAACTCAAACTGCATTTAAAATAAAACATTGCCGATATCTAGTAATAGAAAGAAGCTAATGATGTACGTCCTCAAAAATTAGGTGGAGGAGGAACATACTTCAAAATAATGAAAGCCATATATTAAAACCCACAGCCAACATCACACCAAACAGGGAAAAGTTTAAAGCAGTTCCTAAGTACTGGAACAAGCCAAGGATGCCCACTTTCACCTCTCCTATTCAACATGGCACTGGAAGTCTTAGCCAGCACAATCGGACAAGAGAAAGAAATAAAAGGTATTCAAATTGGAAAAGAGAATGGCATGATGTATTACATATCATGAAGGGTGTTGAATTTTATCAAATGCTTTTTTTGCATCTATTTAGATGATCTTTTTCTCGTTTTTTATTCTGTTTAAAAGTCATGAATTACAATTATGTTTAAGACGATTATTTTGAGTTCTTTTTTAGGCAATTTATAGACTTCAAATTCTTTTAGTAGTTTACTGAAATTTCATTTGTTTCCTTTGGTGCTGTTATATTTGCCTCATTCTTTGTGATCCCTATAGACATTTATTGGTGTCTGTCATTTGAAGGAGTCAACCCCTCTTTCAGTCTTTATGGACTGGTTTTGACTGACAAAGACCATCTCCTCTTGGGTCCTCAGTCTGATGAAATTGCCTCCAGGATCACAGTTGAGTGGGGAGGGAGCCACCACATGTAGCTGCTACAGGTTCTGCAAGCAGGGTCTATGGTTGGTGGGCTTGTTAATTCAAGAGGGCCTGAATCCAGTTTGGTCTCTAGGTGAACTTGACTGCTTCTAGGATCTATTCAGTAGGGCTGGTACTGGGACTAGGGTCCACTTCAGGACCCATACACTGAAAGTCTGTAGCCTGGTTGCACACAGGGGTGACTTCCTTCAGGTCTGTGGGAGGGCTCCAGCTAGGTCACTGTGTGGGCCCCGGGCAAACAGTACTGGCTTTGGTCTGCAGGTAAGAGAGGCTGGATCTGAGTCATAGAGCTGCTTCAGACTACTGCCTACATTGAAAATAGCCCTCCTTGGTTGTTTCTGTGTTATAAAAATCAACTAAATATCATGTGAACATTGATCAGGAGACAATACCTGAGGAAATGTTTTTAGAAGTCTCTTAGTAATTTACTGGCGTCTCCCCATGGAGAAAACAATGAATGCAACACCCTTGCTCAGATGTCAGTTGTGTGAGTCTCTGAGACAGGCCTTTTGCCTCCCATATACCAGGTAATAGCTGGTTCTGATTGGCAGCTCTTTTTCAGGAATAGACGCAAATGAAAGGGAGATAGGAAGGGAGGCCGGCCAAGTGTCAAAACCCTTCCCAATGGGTAAGGCATCCATCTAGTCTCAAAGGGGCTTCTGATGTTGCTGTCATTTTCCAAACTGCCTACTGTAGATTTTTTTGTTAATAGTCATCTCCTGAAAACAAAATGTAAAAACTAGATGGATTCTGAATTTTGACTAATAATTGTTCATATGAAACCCAAAATGAAATTTAGTTACGTTAGACCAGATTTTTTTTTATCACTCTCCCTATCAGGTAGTACTATGCATTCCAAAAATTATTGCATGTACAATGTAGTCACAATGGAATTAGAGCTTCATTTCCTGAAGTAAACAGTGTTGCAACAACTTGTATAGGTATTTATAGGTCCAAGTTATTGCTGTTTTCCTTGATAAAGACATTACCTCCTCTTTACTGAAGAGCATCATAAGTATATTTTATCAAATATTTTGCAATCTTGCTTCCTTTCTTATGTTTATATGTTATTTATCTTGAAAAAATGTAAGACTCACAGGAATTTGCAAAAATAATACAGAGAATTCACTTGTACCTTTCACCCTTCACCCAACTTCCCCAAAATATAACATAACCATGTCAGATAATCTTGGTGTATTATAAAAGTCAGAAAATCTATAATGGCACCATACCATCAATTCACTTACAGGCCTTATTCTGATTTCACATTCCTGTATTTACTTTCGTATGGTATATATGTGTATGAGATGTCATTTGTACATATTTGTGTAACCATCATCACAGTCATGATATAGAAGTGTTTTATCACAACAAAGACTGTTCTGGTTGCTCCTCTTTTATAGCCAAACTCTCCCTCCAACACTAACCTTTGGAACCTAGCAATATCTTTTTAATCAGTATAATTTTGTCACCTCAAGAATAATTACAAAAATGGAATAACACAGAGTGTGATCACTTGAGATGGACTTCTCTCACTCGGCGTAATGCCTTTGAGATTGTTCTAAGTGTTGCGTGTATCAAATAGTTTACTATTACTGTTGAGTAGTATTCCATTCTATGGATGTGTCACAATTCACTTATCCAATAACATTTGAAAGGCATTTGGGCTATAACTTTTAAGTGTAACATTCTGTAGCATTAGTAATATTCACAATGCTGTACAACCATCACTACTATTTATTTTCAAAACTTTTCCATCATTCCAAGCAGAAACTCCATACCCATTAATTAGTAACACCCCATTGCCTTCTCTCCCTAGACCTTGAAAACCACAAATTTACTTTCTGTCTCTATCAATTTGCCCATTCTAGAGAATTCATAGCAGTAGAATCATAAAATATTTGTCCTTTTGTGTCTGATTTATTTCACTTGGGAAATTGTTTTTAAGCTTCATCCATGTTGTGACATGTATCAATCAGAAATGCATTCCTTTTTATGGTTGAATTCTATTCCATTGTATGTGTATGCTACATTTTGTTATGCATTCATTCGCTGATGAACATGGGTTTCTACCATTTGACTTTTTGGAATAATGTTATAATGAACACGGACGTATAAGTATCTGTTCAAGTTACTGTTTACCTTTTTTTTTCCCACTAATTACCTGGAAGTGAAATTGTTGGATCATGTAGCTCTATGCTTACCTATTTGAGGAACCACCCAATTTTTTTCCACAGTGTCTGCACCATTTTACACACCCACCAGCACTGAATGAGCATTCCAATTTCTCCAAATCCTCACCAACACTGGTTATTTTCAGTTTTTTTTTTTTTTTTAATTGTGGACATCCTAGAAGGTGCAGTGATATCCCTGCACCTTTGGTTTCAGCTTGCATTTCACTAATGATTAATGATGTTGAGGTTTCATCATGTGTATATGAGTCATTTCTGTATCTGCCTTGAAAAATGTCTATTGAAATCCTATGTCATTTTTAAAAATCGGGTTGCTTGTTTGTTGTTGAGTTGCAGGAGTCCTTTACATCTTCTGGATAATAAATGCGTGTATGAAATGTATGATTTGCAAATATTTTCTCCTATTTTACAGATTTTCTTTTCACTTTCTTGATAATAACCTTTGATGCACAAAAGTTTTAATTTTAATGAAGTACAATATATCTGTTTTTCTTTCGTTGCTCATTCTTTTTGTGTCATGTCTAAGAAGCCTTTGCTGAATCCTAGGCCATGAATATTTACCCATATGTTTCCTTTGAAATTTTTTTTTTTTAAATACTTTAAGTTCTAGGGTACATGTGCATAACGTGCAGGTTTGTTACATATGTATACTTGTGCCATGTTGGTGTGCTGCACCCATCAACTCATCAGCACCCATCAACTCGTCATTTACATCAGGTATAACTCCCAATGCAATCCCTCCCCCCTCCCCCCTCCCCATAATAGGCCCCAGTGTGTGATATTCCCCTTCCCGAGTCCAAGTGATCTCATTGTTCACTTCCCACCTATGAGTGAGAATATGCGGTGTTTGGTTTTCTGTTCTTGCGATAGTTTCCTGAGAATGATGGTTTCCAGCTGCATCCATGGCCCTACAAAGGACACAAACCCATCCTTTTTTATGGCTGCATAGTATTCCATGGTGTATATGTGCCACATTTTCTTAATCCAGTCTGTCACTGATGGACATTTGGGTTGATTCCAAGTCTTTGCTATTGTGAATAGTGCTGCAATAAACATATGTGTGCATGTGTCTTTATAGCAGCATGATTTATAATCCTTTGGGTATATACTCAGTAATGGGATGGCTGGGTCATATGGTACTATGTGCTGCTGAATCCGTTTGCCAGTATTTTATTGAGGATTTTTGCATCGATGTTCATCAGGGATATTGGTCTAAAATTCTCTTTTTTTGTTGTGTCTCTGCCAGGATTTGGTATCAGGATGATGTTGGCCTCATAAAATGAGTTAGGGAGGATTCCCTCTTTTTCTATTGATTGGAATAGTTTCAGAAGGAATGGTACCAGCTCCTCCTTGTACCTCTGGTAGAATTCAGCTGTGAATCCATCTGGTCCTGGACTTTTTTTCGTTGGTGGGCTATTAATTATTGCCTCAATTTCAGAGCCTGCTATTGGTCTATTCAGGGATTCAGCTTCTTCTTGGTTTAGTCTTGGGAGAGTGTAAGTGTCCAGGAAATTATCTATTTCTTCTAGATTTTCTAGTTTATTTGCGTAGAGGTGTTTATAGTATTCTCTGATGGTAGTTTGTATTTCTGTGGGGTCGGTGGTGATATCCCCTTTATCATTTTTTATTGCATCTATTTGATTCTTCTCTCTTTTCTTCTTTATTAGTCTTACTAGCGGTCTATCAATTTTGTTGATCTTTTCAAAAAACCAACTCCTGGATTCATTGATTTTTTGGAGGGTTTTTTTGTGTCTCTATCTCCTTCAGTTCTGCTCTGATCTTGGTTATTTCTTGCCTTCTGCTAGCTTTTGACTGTGTTTTCTCTTGCTTCTCTAGTTCTTTTAATTGTGAAGTTAGAGTGTCAATTTTAGATCTTTCCAGCTTTCTCTTGTGGGCTTTTAGTGCTATAAATTTCCCTCTACACACTGCTTTAAATGTGTCCCAGAGATTCTGGTATGTTGTATCTTTGTTCTCATTGGTTTCAAAGAACATCTTTATTTCTGCCTTCATTTCGTGATGTACCCAGTAGTCATTCAGGAGCAGGGTATTCAGTTTCCATGTAGTTGAGCAGTTTTGATTGAGTTTCTTAGTCCTGAGGTCTAGTTTGATTGCACTGTGGTCTGAGAGACAGTTTGTTATAATTTCTGTTCTTGTACATTTGCTGAGGAGTGCTTTACTTCCAATTACGTGGTCAATTTTGGAATAAGTACGATGTGGTGCTGAGAAGAATGTATATTCTGTTGATTTGGGGTGGAGAGTTCTATAGATGTCTATTAGGTCTGCTTGCTGCAGAGATGAGTTCAATTCCTGGATATCCTTGTTAACTTTCTGTCTCGTTGATCTGTCTAATGTTGACAATGGAGTGTTGAAGTCTCCCATTATTATTGTATGGGAGTCTAAGTCTCTTTGTAAGTCTCTAAGGACTTGCTTTATGAATCTGGGTGCTCCTGTATTGGGTGCATATATATTTAGGATAGTTAGCTCTTCCTGTTGAATTGATCCCTTTACCATTATGTAATGGCCTTCTTTGTCTCTTTTGATCTTTGATGGTTTAAAGTCTGTTTTATCAGAGACTAGGATTGCAACCCCTGCTTTTTTTTGTTCTCCATTTGCTTGGTAGATCTTCCTCCATCCGTTTATTTTGAGCCTATGTATGTCTCTGCATGTGAGCTGGGTCTCCTGAATACAGCAGACTGATGGGTCTTGACTCTTTATCCAGTTTGCCAGTCTGTGTCTTTTAATTGGAGCATTTAGTCCATTTACATTTAAGGTTAATATTGTTATGTGTGAACTTGATCCTGTCATTGTGATATTAACTGGTTATTTTGCTCGTTAGTTGATGCAGTTTCTTCCTAGCCTCGATGGTCTTTACATTTTGGCATGTTTTTGCAATGGCTGGTACCAGTTGTTCCTTTCCATGTTTAGTGCTTCCTTCAGGGTCCCTTGTAAGGCAGGCCTGGTGGTGACAAAATCTCTATGCATTTACTTATCTGTAAAGGATTTTATTTCTCCTTCACTTATGAAACTTAGTTTGGCTGGATGTGAAATTCTGGGTTTAAAATTCTTTTCTTTAAGAATGCTGAATATTGGCCCCCACTCTCTTCTGGCTTGTAGAGTTTCTGCTGAGAGATCTGCTGTTAGTCTGATGGGCTTCCCTTTGTGGGTAACCCGACCTTTCTCTCTGGCTGCCCTTAAGATTTTTTCCTTCATTTCAACTTTGGTGAATCTGGCAATTATGTGTCTTTTAGTTGCTCTTCTTGAAGAGTATCTTTGTGGCGTTCTCTGTATTTCCTGGATTTGAATGTTGGCCTGCCCTAGTAGGTTGGGGAAGTTCTCCTGGATGATATCCTGAAGAGTGTTTTCCAACTTGTTTCCATTTTCCCCCTCACTTTCAGGCACCCCAATCAGACGAAGACTTGGTCTTTTTACATAATCCCATACTTCTTGCAGGCTTTGTTCATTTCTTTTTCTTCTTTTTTCTTTTGGTTTCTCTTCTCGCTTCATTTCATTCATTTGATCCTCAATCGCTGATACTCTTTCTTCCAGTTGATCAAGTCGGTTACTGAAGCTTGTGCATTTGTCACGTATTTCTCGTGTCATGGTTTTCATCTCTGTCATTTCGTTTATGACCTTCTCTGCATTAATCACTCTAGCTATCAATTCTTCCACTCCTTTTTCAAGATTTTTAGTTTCTTTGCACTGGGTACATAATTCCTCCTTTAGCTGTGAGAAGTTTGATGGACTGAAGCCTTCTTCTCTCATCTCGTCAAAGTCATTCTCCGTCCAGCTTTGATCCGTTGCTGGCGATGAGCTGCGCTCCTTTGCAGGGGGCGATGCACTCTTATTTTTTGAATTTCCAGCTTTTCTGCCCTGCTTTTTCCCCATCTTTGTGGTTTTATCTGCCTCTG
>NW_020258514.1:0-6167 GCF_003255815.1 Theropithecus gelada | reverse complement strand
ATATACCCAAAGGATTATAAATTATGCTGCTATAAAGACACATGCACACGTATGTTTATTGCAGCACTATTCACAATAGCAAAGACTTGGAATCAACCCAAATGTCCATCAGTGACAGATTGGATTAAGAAAATGTGGCACATATACACCATGGAATACTATGCAGCCATAAAAAAGGATGAGTTTGTGTCCTTTGTAGGGACATGGATGCAGCTGGAAACCATCATTCTTAGCAAACTATCACAAGAACAGAAAACCAAACACCGCATGTTCTCACTCATAGGTGGGAACTGAACAATGAGATCACTTGGACTCGGGAAGGGGAACATCACACACCGGGGCCTATCATGGGGAGGGGGGCGGGGGGAGGGATTGCATTGGGAGTTATACCTGATGTAAATGACGAGTTGATGGGTGCAGCACACCAACAAGGCACAAGTATACATATGTAACAAACCTGCACGTTATGCACATGTACCCTACAACTTACAGTATAATAATAATAAATAAATTAAAAAAAATAATAATAATAATAATAAAAAGAACCATTGTTTACCCATGTTCCTTGCCCCAGAGTAGATCATCCCAGTATTCCCCAGATTGACCCTAAAATTACTGGGAAAATGATTGTTGCTTTCCTAGAACTAGATCAAATCTCATACGGATACAATTTTTTTTGTCAAAATACTGGCTCTTGCTGCTTCTAATGACCGTTCCTAATTGTATAGTTCCCAAAAAGTTCCACCCAAGCAACTGGCTAAAATCAATATTCACACATCTGAATCAATTCTGATCTAATCACTAGGATTAGAGTCTTAGATTTATTTCGACTGTAATTTTAGAAGCCTAGGAACTCTTTTGCCTTTCTTCTGGCTCTCATGATAGCTCTTCTCTCTTTACTTCTCTTGAGCAGCTCTTTTGGTAGATAGCAGGTCTGTATGGTACCAGGGCTGAGGGTCAAGTGGTTAAGGTCCTGACTAGCGTTTTCCAAGAGGATGGATTCTGCCCACTAGGGCTCCTAGAATTATCCTCCCTATAGATCTGGCAGTAATGATATTTGCATTTATTTTTCTCTTTATCATATGAGGAAGAGATTTTTACTTTCCCTTCAGCCCAGTAAGGTGCAATGGGATTGAGCGTTTTCTGTCTTAAGTTCTCCATGAATATCTTTTTCTTCTCAGGGAATGCTGACCTTTCCCATTGCCTCTTTATTGGGTCATCTCATCTTTGTACTGCAGTTGGAGCAACCCCTCTGGCTGAAGGTTGAGGTCGTTGCTACAAGGATCATGGTTGAAGTTAATTTGGCCCAGGTTTTGCATTTCAGGGAAGGATATTTGGGAGGTTGATGTAATTTTCTGGGACATTTCTTTGGTTGGAATCAAAGATGAATCAGAATTCAAAGTTGGAGTAACTCTCTGTGGTGGATCCACGAGGTTACAGTCCCAGCTTGAAGCTCATTGGATCTTCAGGGCTGGACAGGAAATTGAAGCTTGACATTCTCAAATTACTTGAAATTAGTGAGGAAAAGACTGCAGCCAAAAGTTGTCAAACTGCCAAAAAAGTGGTAGAGGTAAAAGAAAGAACAGGGAGAGTCACAAAAACAGTTTCTATTCTTTTATGGTAAAAACATCTTCTACCCCAAATAGAAATTATACCAACAACAGTGAAGCATGTTAATAATTGAACATACAGTGAAAGTCATATTAAAGTGGCTTCCTTTGTCCAGGCTTGCCCCTCTCCTGAAAGCATGGAAGCCAAAGGTCTACTAGTTTTCTAATTATTATGCTGTATCTTGAGAATTTTATATCATTGGCTGCAACGAGCACACCTGACAGCCAGGTCTTGGTTTCTTTATACCATTATCTAATAAAAGGAACCAGGGCTTCTGGGATAAATGGCTGATTCTAGAAGACTGAGGAGACATGACATCTAAATATAATGTGGCATGCTGGAAAGACTGAGGAATTGTTACAGACTGGTGCCTACACAAATAACCCTTCAGTACTCATCCAAGACTTAAGGGAATGTTTTTCCAATCAGGGTCATTAAAAAAGATTAATTAACCCAATATATATTCAGTGAGGCCTACTATATTTCAGGCAGTACCATGAAACAGCATCCTACATGCTATGTTCCAGCCAATCTGAACAACTTTCTGTTCATCGGATGGCCCATTTTCTCTCTGATTTTCATAACTTCACCCATAATGTTTCCTCTGTGTAGAATGCTTTCCGTCTCCATCTGGCTAATTGCTACTTATCTCCATCTTTCAAGTTACACTTCTATTTCTCTAGGAGGCTTTGTCTGCCCTCTTGAAGTTAGGTTGTTTCCTGTTACGTGCAGACAAAGTCCATGCAATTGCCTTCTCCTTAATACAAACCACTTATCACAGTTTCTTGTCAGTGCTTATTTTATGGAATCTTTTCTAACAGAGTTCCTTGAGGACAGGGGTCATATGTGTCTTTTCCTCCCCTGAATCCCAGGATCTAACATAATTTAGGATACTATTTGATATATCTAGAGTGATAGTTAAATATCAGACATTAGTATGGCGTAATAATCAAGTATGAAACCATACATCAAAAATTCCTACTCATCCAACAAAGGTTAAATCTGGATGGAAGAGCATAGCTAATAAACTTTATACTTTTACTGGGTGGAACATGGCGATTCATAATACATTCCACAAATAGATCAATATTTTATTCAGGTTCAGAATGAGCTGACTGAAAGTGCAATCTAATTTCTGGCATTTCAAGAGGTTTCCTTGCTCATAATAGAATCCACATAGCAAGTGTGAGGCCCTTGTTTTCCATTGAATGTCATTGTGTCTGAATATGGTGCCTGGAATTGTAGCCACAATTTTGGTAACACAAGGAGATCCTGGCTGAGGAGAAGCCTATCCAGTAAGGACAGAAGCCCAAAAATACAGAGTTTGTTACTTTACAGTGTCATAGAACTATGAAATTAATCATGCCTGAAACCACCATACCCATGGACTTTTTGTTATATGAAATATTTTTTCGTCATAGATGAAAACTATTTAGTCATGTTTTCTGCTATATAAAAAATGTATCTTAACTAAGCTACCCTAGCTCTGTCAAGGGGTTCATTTCTGGTCCTTTCTCGTCACCAGGGAAATATGGATCAGTTGTCTGCTGACCCTGGGGACCATAATGGAAAATTTGACAAGCCTCATCCATCCCCTTTGGCTCCTCGACAGATTCGTTAAACCCACTCAGGGTTGTGCCTGTTCCTACAATGTTCATTGAAAAGCTGGGACTCCACTGTTGGTACAGATGACTATAAAATAAGCTATGAGAATTAGCTCCATAACTTTGCAGCATATTATTTTACCTCTTCTTAGTACAACTTACCTAAGGATAAAGTGAAGCACGTACATTGAGAATATAAACATAAAGAAAAGTACTGGTGAGGTAATGGGGTGTGGAAGGATGACACTGATGTGTAGCATTTGCTAGCTAATGTCTGTGGTGTAAATACTTCCATCATCGCAGATTTCAAGTTGTTGACAATTTCACAAATGGTTTGAAAAATTCCTAGGTATTTAGAGATCAGCTTTTGTGACTTAATATGATCTGGGTCCAGAACATCACTGAGTGCTGCTAAGCTAAATGAGATTTTCAGCTGTCCTGGCACCCTTCATCTCCTCACTGATGTGTGACTTACGCAGGTCCGTGGTTAATGGTACCTCCTAGCCTGTAACTAGGCTGTCTGTATCCTTGCATTTCCCATACTGAAGACAGCAGGGGCAGTAAGGATGGGTCTTGTGGTCTCATCTTCACAGAATGGAGAAAATCTTAGGAGCCGTGTTCAAGTCTCTGACCAGGGCTCAAAACTTGTCTATGTCTCTCACTCCTCTTAGCCCTCTTGCCTCAGTACAGCAAAACTGAGGCACCCAGAGCTACAGTAACTTGCTTAAAGTCAAACAGTTAGTAAGTGGTGGAGCTGGAAATTCTACTTCAGAGCTTCCTATCCCCAAAGCCAGAACTCTTCATATCTGTGCCATGAGGCCTTTCTTAGCGAACAGGTACAAAAAATCAGAACATTTTACTGGTTTGTTCTGGAGGACCAGGACAAAGGCATGTTTGATTTAGTGATATATCATGATATAAAGACTGAAGAGAAAGAAAGCTTCAGCTACAGTTCTTTTATTTAACAAGAGAAAATTATTATCCAGAGCAAGATTGTCATATAAAGGTTGAGAGACTTGCTTTACTTCCCTTTTAATCCTATCCCTGGAAAAGATAATAAAACTAATTAAGTAAGCAAATAATCAAATAATGTTGGAGAGGATAAGGGATATCAGTTACCTTCATACACTTCTGGCGAGATTGGGATCCAGGCTAAAAATATGCATCGCATCACAATTTCAGTGTAAAATCTATAGGATCCAGACATATTACTTATTAAAAAAAATTCATGAAATGATTGGACAGATATACAAACAATTCTAAACAAAGATATTTACCCTGCCTATATTTTAAAATGTGGAAAAGTGGAAACAAATATACACCTGTTAGGGTTTAACTGCAATAAATAGGCTACTTCCATGCATGGAGTTATATACATTTTACATTCTAAGTATGTCTTGAAATATTCAGGCTACATCCAGTAAATAAAACTTGGCCTCTGTTAAAGTAGGTGTTAAGATCATAAAGAACTTAAGACTCCAATGTGTTGTTTTGGAGTCAAAGTACCTCACACATGCTTTTTGTGTTAGTCCAAGCCTTCAAGAAGCTGATACTGAAGTAGGATTCAACCTGCACAAAATTTATGAGGGGAAACAAGTAATACATTTATTGGGTGAGAGTGAATGGCAGACTAGGGGGAGCTGGGTCTGAACTTGAGTCACTCAGGTCTGAACTCGAGTGAGGAAGAGAGAGAAATAAGGAATCAGGTGGGATGAAAGGATGTTAGATTGCACACCAGTTCTAAGTAGAGTTTGGCAAGGTCGTTGGGAAATCCTTGAGCCAAAGTTGGTCATCAACTTGTTTCTAGACAAAATGGAGTAACAGTAACCAGAAGAAACCTCCCACCTGAAACAACCCTCCTCCCCGCCCACTCCCCCCAAAAAACCAGACAAAATAGATAAAACAATGATTGGAAAGTCATTGTACATCAGACAGCAAAGGACAGTGATCCTGGAGAGAAAGGAAACAAAAAAGGTGGGACCAAAGATTGCCTCAACTTATTGCCTTGAGAGAGCTTTCAGGCTTCTGCACATGTAGAGGGAACCCAGGTGGAGCCCAGTCGACTCCCTGAGCTGAGTGTCTGAGGAGATCAAGACAATTAGAGTTCAGAGAGTACCAGAGAGGAGAAAGTTGCAAAGGGAGAGAACCCCAGGGATCTTAAAAGAGTCTCTCTTGGGTATTCAGCAGATTACTGTTCTGCACATGCATGTTAGGTAACTTCCTGAGGCCAGGGAAAGAACCATCTCATAGAATTAGAGGGAAGAGTAGCTAGCACATGTACAGGACTGGGAATAGTGCCTGTTCTCACCAGTCACACTAGAAAACCTCAAGATTCATAAGACATTCGGTAGAGTAGTCATAAGGGTCTTTTTTCTCAGTAGTGTGGAGTAACTTAGCCCTAGACTGAGCACTATTTCAGTCCTGCGTAACAATTCATATGAAATATAAGTAAGTAAATGAATGAACAAAAGAACAAACACATAAATAATATTGAAGAAGATGAAGGATAATGGTTACTTCTATACACTCCTGGTGACACTGGAAGGCAAGCTAGGAATATGCATCAAGATTTAAATGTAAAATCTGTAAGGTCTTAATAGGGTCTCCCTAAGCACCTCACTGTGAGGTAACTTCCTGAGGCCTAGAAAAGAACCATCTCACAGGATTAGAGGGGATAATACCCAGTACTCTTGCAGAAATTGGAATAGCATCTGTTCCCACCAGTCAGGCTATAAAACCTAGCAGGCATGAAAATAAACACTAAAATTCAATCCGTAATGAGAAGAGAAGTCAATCAATTGAAACTGATACAAACATTAGAAATAGCATACTAGGATATTAAAACAGTTACTATACCTATATTCCATATGTTCAAAACATTAAGTTGAGTCTTGAAAAATATCAAAGGGGGGGCGGAGCAAGATGGCCGAATAGGAACAGCTCCAGTCTCCA
>NW_020258513.1:0-6168 GCF_003255815.1 Theropithecus gelada | reverse complement strand
GAAGGAAACACACAGAACTTCAGATTGTGAAGGCCAGGAGCCTCCCTTGGTTTCTAGTAACCGCCCCTACTTCAAAGTCCTGAGGTCCCTGAACTAACATTCCATATTGTTCCGAATTGTGGGCTGGGCCACGCTGACTCCACCCAGAGGGCATCTGCATTTCACCCAGAAGTACACCTGGCTCATTTCCCAGACCTGGTGTCTCTCCTAAAATTTCACTTTGTCACTGACATCTTTCCTGATTTCTCAATTTTAAATTGCAGCACTTTCCTGAGCAGTCTCCATCCCACTTGTTCCCTTTGTTTTTAACCGTAGAATTGTAACGGTCTCAAATTCTGTATATTCACTTACTCTCTGTAACATTTCCCTCCCTACTCTAGAAGGGAAATTACATGTTTTGCTCATTACTGGCCCACAGTGTTCAGATGACTGCCTAGCACATATTAAGAGATCAACAAATTAATTATGATAAAATTAATTATATTCAAAATCACATAATGACATAAAATTAGATGATTATTACCAAACTGCATAGGAGAAAATGAAAACTACAGCAGCAATGAAGTCCACATATCAAGTTCCTCTGACAGCATGGGGGGGAAAAAAGCCAGTTAAAAACATTGAAGGCTGAAATATAGAAAAAATATCCTTGGGAAAATGTGGCTTCATGAAGCAATAGGAGTTTAGAAGAAAGAAATAGACTATTTTGGTTTTGAGTGCAGGAAAAGACTTCATGGTGAAACACAGAGGTATTTAAAACGTGGGTAGATTAAAAGAAGGGGTAGAGTACAATGTTCGGCGGAGAGAATAATATCAGGGCAAGAAATATGCAAGGTCAGGTCGACCTTCACTGAATTTAGAGGAATAGATGTTGCCAGACAGAAGGATGGAGTAGAATTGAGGCTGATGTGCTGAGAAGCATCCATCAATCCAAGGGAAAGGGTCACATGAGGATGGAGCATCCCTGCTCCTCTGTGTGGATGAAGGCACACCGGGAGCACGACATGTGGCTTCCGCTACTGCAGTCTAGGGTGAGCAATGACAGCTGCAAACTCTAGGGACAGAGAATTCAGGGACAGGTGTGAGGGTCTCCGAACAACCAGGGCCACTTGCTCGGCCTCAAGTAACACCCAGAACTGTTCACTGGGATGCATGAACATTCCACGTTCACTGATGACATACAAGAGATTTTCTACCTTGAACCACTCGTGTGATGGAACAATGAATAACGAATAAGTCAGATGCCTCATCCCTATAAATGTAATTACCCAAGAGGGCAGCAGCTCTGTCTCTGTGGGAGGATAGGAGCCTTACTCCAACAAGCACAAATGAGCAAACACATATGGCCCAACCACACTAGCCAACTTCCCTCCTAACGACCTCCAGAACCATCCTGCTAGCTCCCCCCAAGGCTTAAATTCTCCTGCCTTTGGTTTGAGGTAAGTTGAGTCCAAGGGCTCTTCCTATTACAGCGTTTTGACTCCTATTGCAACAGTCTTCAATAAACATTTCCTTGACATTTCTTGGAAGTCTTGCTGAAATTTTTCTTTTACAAGAAAAGTATAGAGTTGTTTTCTCTGTATCTCTGTTTGTTCTGAACTCTGCTTACAAACAAAACCAGAAGGTAAGAGATGAGAAAAGTACTCATTTCCTTTTCTGAAGTTCTGTATTTCTTCCTTTGCCACTAAAAGCTGAATAACTCATAAAAATAAAAACTAAGGGACAGAGTTCCTCTAATATTTCCTGGCAGATCACCCTCCCAACCTCTCAGTGCTTTGTCCTCCTGGATGACAGTGACCCCCCTTCCTCTTTGTCCCAGGCCTCCACCCATGGCCACCCACTGACTCCTGCCACTACCTGGAATTCCTCCATTTCTGAACATCAACTATGAAGCTCCCCATCCCTGACTCACCCGCTGTCCTTCCAGCGTCTCTCCTTCCCTGCTGATCAACATCAACAAGGCTCTTCTCCCCCGGGGCTGTGCATGGGAATCGCCAGGGAGCCTGATGGCCAAGCTGCCCCTGGGACACCTATCATCTGCTATGATCTGCTCTCATCTCCTGTCCTTGTACACTGCACCATCTTTGCCTCTCAGGTTATCTGAGTTTGATATTTTTGAAGTTTTTCAGACATCTTAGTGGAGTCTTGAATTCAATCGTCAAACCGTGACAAGCTGAGTTAACATTTTGACTCCTATATCTTGGAATTGAGGGGGAATTCTGGCTTCACGAAATGCTTGATTTAAGGACTCAAAGCATGAGTCACATTGTTGTCTTCCCATTTATTTATCTTGGTCTTACTTTGGGCTCTCTCCGCAGGTGACAGCCATGTGAATCATGGTCATCTCTCTGTGACCTTCGTAGCTGATCTCCTTGAGAAAATCCCTACTTCCTTCCCATTGTTCCAGCCAACGCCCAAGTCCCATGGCCGACTCTGAATCTGTCACTTGGGGTGGAGGTTGGCACCACACCTGGGTCCCATACTGTCCCTGCTCCCCAAGGAAGAATTTAAACTAGGAACAGTTGACAGGGGATCGGTGAGTCACTGGAAAAAGTCCACAATCCCATTCCCCCACCATGATGGTCTCTGGGTCACACTTTGAAAACAAACTGGGAAGATCCATCAATATTTTAGAGAAGAACTAAAGTTGACATGCAAAAAGTGCTCAAGTCCAGCTTCTCTCCATGACAATGAGAACTTCTCTCCCTGTTCACCTGCTGCTTTATAAAAAGCCACCACAAAATTTAGAGCATTGAAACAGTATGATCAGGTCCTCACTCACGCATTTGCAATTGGGGCCTGGCTCCCTCCAGGGGTATCAGAGAAGCGGTTCTGCTGGGATCTGAAGACCTCAGGGCTGAGACACTCCTGCGCGGGGGCAGGCGGTGCTGGCTCAGCTGACAGCTCCGGAAAGACTGAGGAAGGGACTGTGTGACGTGCTGGGGTCGGATCATGCTGGCTCATGAGAGAGGAGTTTTTGTGAAATAATTGTTAAATCATCCATAGCTGGGAGAATTTTAAGAACAGAAATTTTAAAACACTGCAAATCAGAGGGTTTTTTTTTCCCAGGAAGCAGGTTGTTTTGCATTCTCTAGCCAGTCCTCGTAGGTAGGCTCAGTTCCTCTCCCTGTGCAACGCTCAGGCTTCCTCCAAGTGCGATGCCTGGGCTCCAAAGTCACCAGCGCTCTTTGTCTGGGCTGCTAGCAAAACAATGCCATGAACCAAGCTGCTTATAAAAACAGAAATGTGTTTCTCACGGACTGATACGTCCAAATCAACGTGCCAGGAGATTTGGTGTCATGAGAACTGCCTTTCTGATTCATAGACGGCATCTTCTCACTGTATTTTCACCTAGTGAACCCTCTCACCAGAGAGGGAGCTCTCGGGGCATCTTCTGTAAGGGCGTTAGTGCTACTTATAAAGCCTGTGCCCTCCTGACCTTCTTACCTCCCAAAAGCTCCACCTCTTACACTATCAACTAATGATTTAAGATTTTAACGTATGATTTTCAGAAGGACAAAAACATTCAGGTTATAGCACCATCCAATAGAGAGGAAGTGAAAGATACCAGTTCATCAGGCCTGATCCCAGAAAAACAGCATGACACTAAGTCAGGTGCATTCAGTTGGTCAAGATGTTACCCAGTGTCGATTGAACAGGAGACAAGTCACCTCCTTTTCTGTGTGAGGAGAGTCAATGATTTAGGGACACATTTTAAACAGCACAAAGGAGTTATTCCCTCACAGTTTTTTTGAAAATTGCTGCAGACACCAACGGCAGACACATAGACAGCTTGTGAGGTGACTGGGAAAGGGGGACAAAGGGCAGGGACTCAGAGCTCCTGCCTGTCCCAGCTGGATCTGTAGGCCTGGGAGTCGCTGTGTGGCACAGGCAGCACCAGGACCCTCCCTTCAGGACAGTGGACAAAGGGCTGAGGGGAGGGACTGGGCAGTGCTCTCTGAGAACCTGGGAGGTGGAGGGTCCTCAGAGCTCACCCCCACGCAGCCTCCGCCCTGTCCCATGATAACACACACGCTATGTTCCATGACTGCCCTTCCCTACCAGGTCAAAACCATGTCCCAGGGCCCTGCCCAAGGTCCACACACTCTGTGTCTGCTGGGGCCACCAGACAGCCTCAGTTGTGTGCAAATATCCTTGCTGCTCCTAGAGGCCTCTCTCCTCTCACACCCCCACCTGCACCCCCACCCACAGCTTCCCCAGAATATTTACTCCAGCCTGATGGTGTCAACGCACTTATGGAGAGTCAGCTCCAACCTAGTGCAGGCTCACTTCAATATTCTCTGGAAATTCAAATGCATGTGTATGAGAGAACAGTTCCAACCATGTCTACACCAGAAGTCTACACTTGTAGAAATTCCTAGAAAAATCTCTTGGGTTGGGGGTCATGGATGGTCACAACCTCAGACCATAGTGCCTCAACCCAAGGGGCTGTCAGGAAAAACCACAGCCTCACTAGAACCAGGGGACTCCAAGGAATCCCACCTTGATGGTGAGGTCACCACTAAACCAGCCTCTCCTTACTGCTACAGGGTAGGGACCTCGCCACCCCTATCTTTCTGCTTTGGCCTTTGAAAGCACTGAGATTGCCTTTGTGAGCATCCTGCCAGCTCATTGGCCCGTTTATTAATCAGATTAATTTTTTTTTGCTATTGAATTGTTTGACCCCCATGTGTATTTGGATATTTACCCCTTCTACTATGTAGGGTTTGCAAATATTTTCTCTCATAATCTGGGTTGCTTTTTCATTTAGTTGATAGTTTCCTTTGATGCTATCTTTCTGCTTTGGCCTTTGAAAGCACTGAGATTGCCTTTTTGAGCATCCTGCCAGCTCATTGGCCCATTTATTAATCAGATTTTTTTTGCTATTGAGTTGTTTGACCTCCTTGTGTATTCGAATATTTATCCCTTCTACCACGTTGGGTTTGCAAATATTTTCTCTCATAATCTGGGTTGCCTTTTCATTTAGTTGATGGTTTTCTTTGCTGTGCAGGTGCTTTAGCGTTCAAGGCAGCCCCGCTTGTGTATTTCCATTTTATTGCCTGTGCCTTTGATGTCACAGCCAAGAGACAATTGCCCAAATAAATGTCAAAAAGCTTTATCCCTATATGTTCTTCTAGTAGTTTATGGTTTCAGATTTTATTTTTAGGTCTTCAATCCATTGAGTTGATTCTTGTACGTGGTTTAGGAAAAAAGACCACGTATACACATATCTCAAATTCTAAGGTAGTATACATTAGATGCATACAATGTTTAATTGACCCATGTATGTAAATAGAGCTGAAAATAATAAACATATTTTTATCTTTCAATCAATTCTATCTCTATCTCACTGAACTTTTTCACCTATAGCCTGATGAGGTTGCTGTCCTCTCTACCAGCTCCTATAGGAGACAGCTCATCCCTAACCTCAAACTCCCCTTCATGAGGGTGGTAATGCCCTTGAATCCTGCAATTAATTAGTTCTAGACTCCAGTGGAATTCAGGTCTGTTATGAAGGGCTGCATCTCTGAAGAGAAGAGGGCCCATTTTTAGAAAATAAGAGACATTTATTCCCTGAAATTACTGAATTAAAGCACTGTTTCTATTATTTTTTGCAATATTAAAAATAAATATCTAAGCAGGTAAAAACGGAAAAAATGGTAGGGTCCTTATCAGCACCATGAGCTCCAACCTAGCACAGACACTAAACCTAGAGATTCATGCTAGAATGAAAGCTGGGAGAGCAGAGGAGCCTCAGAAGGATGTGGAGGCCAATGGATACCTGCACCATCTCCAATGAAATGCCCACCTCCTCTCACTGCAGCATCCATCTCTGAGCCTTCTTGCAGCAGGGCTATAAATCCAGGCTGGCTCCTCCGTCCCCACACATTTGCTCCTGCTATCCCTCCTCTCCTCCAGGTGACCACAGGTTTGAGGACCCTCACCCTCCTCTCTGCCATTCTCCTGGTGGCCCTCCAGACCTGGGCAGAGCCGCTCCAGGCAACAGCTGATGAGATGCCAGCCCAGGAGCAGCCTCCAGCAGGTGACCAGGATGTGCTCATTTACTTTTCAGGAGATGAGGGCTCCTCTCTTCAGGTTCCAGGTGAGAGATGCCAGCATGCAGAGCTACAGACTAGAGGGAAGGACAGGAGACAGGCTCTGGAATTG
>NW_020258512.1:2290-6172 GCF_003255815.1 Theropithecus gelada | reverse complement strand
TCAAGGGATCTTCCCATCTCAGCCTTCCCAATACCTGTGAATACAAGTGTCCACCACCAGGCCCAGCTAAGTTTACTTATTTTTATATCTTTTAGAGATGAGCGTGTCACAATGTTGTCCAAGCTGGTCTCCAACTTCTGATCTCAAGCAATCCTCTTGCCTTAGCATCCTGAACTGCTGGGATTACAGGGGTGAGCTGTCATGTCTGGCTTGTAATTGACTAACACCATCAAGGTTTCCTTCTCCAAGTGTGGACACAGCAGCAGAGGCCCCTTGTCTCTTGGGTCAGGACACTGGGTAGAGTGGAATAGCAGGACAACAAAGTCACTGCAGAAAGTGCCCATGTGGAAGAGGTCCAGCAGGAAGGGCCGACTGACCCAGGGCCACCATATTTAGGGATAACTCCTCTTTCTGGGCAGGACTGTTCTTTGATTGCTTTTGTATTCACAATAGATCTGAAATCTTAGGATGATGAGACTCAAGACTGGCTGGGATTTGTTTTTGAAAAACCATCTCCAAGATTTGTTGATCTTTTGAATGGTTTTTAGTGTTGCAATTTCCTTCAGAACTTAACTCATTCTTAACATTTCAGTCTACTTTCAGTTAATAATGTACTAGTACCCATAAATATAAAAATATTGCAATCATTTATCCTCTATAAAATGTCCATCTTTTATGGTATCGATATTATATGGAATATATCTGTATAGGTTGTAAGTCCCACGATAAAAAAAACTTTTTCTTATCTTTAAACAGTTCTATGTATATAAAGTAAGAATAAATGAGGTGAGCAAGATAGCCTTTTGCACTTAGCTCCGTATTTACCATTTTTGATCATCTTCATCTTTTCTGATCATCTCATTTTCCACCTGGTATCATTTGCCTCTAGACTGAAGAATTTTCTTTACCAATTGTTATTGTACAGATCTGCTGGTGGCAAATTCTCTTAATTTTCTTTTACCTGAAATATCTCCTTATTTGCCTATCCTTGAAGGACATCTATGCTGGATATAGAATTCTTAGTTGACCTTTTTGTTTCACATCACTTTAAAGATGTTATTCTACTTTCTTTTGTTTCTACGGTTTCTAATAAGACATGGGTCAGGACAAGAGGAACAGAGAAACCAAAACTGGGAAAATAACATGGTAGACCTAAAACTTGTCATATCAATAATGACAAAAACCTATATGAATCAACTCTTTAATGAAGGGCAGAGATTGTGTGACTTGGTTTAAAAAAACACGGAACCCAACCATATGCTCTTTCCAGACATGCACTATGTTTGTTTGTTTGTTTTAATTTAACGTTTATTTTTAGATAAGGGGCACATGTGCGGGTTTGTTATATAGGTAAACTTGTATCATGGGGTTTTGTTGTACAGATTATTTCTATACCCATTAGTGTCCACCCAAGTATTAAGCCTTAGTACCCATTAGCTATTTTTCCTGATCCTCTCCCTCCTCCCACCCTCCACCCTCAAGTGGACCCCAGTGTGTGTTGTTCCCCTCTACGTGCCCATGTATTCTCATCATTTAGCTCCCACTTATAAGTGAGAACTTGTGATATATAGTTTTCTGTTCCCGCACTAGTTTGCTAAGAATAACGGCCTCCAATTCCATCCATGTTCCTGCAAAGGACATAATTTCATTCTTTTTTATGGCTGTATAGTATTCTACAGTGTATATGTGCCACATTTTCTTTATCCAGTCTACCATTGATGAGCATTTAGGTTGATTCCAAGACTTTGCTATTGTGAATAAGGCTGCAATGAACGTATGTGTACATGTAAGACATGCACTTTCTTTTTTTAATTTATTTTATTTTACTTTAAGTTCCAGGATACATGGGCAGAATGTGCAGGTTTGTTACATACATGTAGTCTGCCATGGTGGTTTGCTGTACCCATTCACCCGTCCTCTAAGTTCCCTCCCCTTGCTCCTGACTCCCCAACAGGCCCTGGTGTGTGTGGCTCCTCTCACTGTGTCCATGTGTTCTCGTTGATCAACTCCCATTTAGCAGTGAGAACATGCGGTGACAGGTTTTCTGTTCCCATGTTACTTTGCTGAGGATGATGACTTCCAGCTTCATCCATGTTTCTGCAAGGGACATGAACTCATTCCCTTTTATGGTTGTGTAGTATTCCATGGTGTATATCTACCACATTTTCTTTACCCAGACTATCATTGATGGGCATGTGGGTTGGTTCCATGTCTTTGCTATTGAAAATAGTGCTTCAATAAATATACATGTGCATGTGTCATTATAGTAGAATGACTCATATTCCTTTGGGTGTATATCCAGAAATAGGATTGCTGGGTCAAATAGTATTTCTGGTTCTAGATCTTTGAGGAATGGTTACATCATCCTCCACTATGGTTGAACTATTTTACATTCCCACCAACAGTGGAAAAGCATTCCTATTTCTCCACAGTCTCGCCAGCATCTATTGTTTCTTCACTTTTTAATCATTGCCATTCTGACTGGCAGGAGATAGTACATCATTGTTGTTTTGATTTGCTTTTCTCTAATGATCATTGATATTGAGTTTGTTTTCATATGTTTCTTCTTCTGAGAAGTGTCTGTTCATATCCTTTGCCAATTTTTGATGGGGCTGTTTTTTTCCTTGTAAATTTGTTTAAGTTCCTTATAAACAAACATGTGAGCTCCCATCGTTCTTGTTTAAACACTTAACAGGCATCCTAACCAGTGCAACATGGCAAGAAAATTAAATAAGAGACCAATAGAAGGACCGGTTATGGTGGCTCATGCCTATAATCCCTGCATTTTGGGAAGCTGAGGAGGGAGGATCACTTGAGCTCAGGAATTTGATACCAGCCTAATAGTGAGACCTCATGTCTACCAAATAAAAATAATTCTAAAGGAAAAAAGATCAATAGATAGGGAAGGAAGAAACAAAAGTCTTTCTTTGTCACCAACTTCATTGCATATGTAGAAAACACTAGGAGATTCTGAAAAAGTCTCTGGAATTAATCATTGAATTTGCAAAATAGTTCATAAAATATATTTAATAAGTCACTTAGATAAACATGAAAAGATAGCAAACAATACTAGTCATCAAAGAAGTGCAAGTTAAAACCACAATGAAAAACTCTCACACATCACCCAGAATATTTAAAGTTAAAAAGACATATGATAAGTCTAAATACTGTCAAGAATATGGAAAAAATAGGAATGTCTGATATTGCTGGTAGGAATGCAAAAAATGTGGCAGTCAATTTGTAAAGCTGTATGACAATTTCTTATACAGTTACCCATCCATTACCACATGACCCAGCAATTCCACAAATATGTATTTATCCAAAAGAAAAAAAAATGTAAGGCCACATTTGTAAGCAGTTATTTCTAGTGGCTTCATTAATAACAAACACTAGCTGGAGTAATCCACATGTCAATCAACTAGAGAATAGAGAAACCAGTGAATAAACTGGGATTCCAGCAATACTCAGCAGCTGCTCAGCAACAAAAATGAGTGAATGGCATCATCTCAAACATCGTTATGCTGAGGGAGAGACCAACTGAAGGACTACACAACATATGATTGCATGTCCATTAAATTCTAGAAATTTCACTATTGCAGTGACAGAAAACAGCGGTGGTTGAGTGAAAGGAAGGGGTGAGGGTGGGAGGCAAGGATTAAACAGAAAGGGGCATAAAGAAAGTTTTTAAGGAAAAGAAACTGTTCTCGGTCCGGGCGCGGTGGCTCACGCCTGTAATCCCAGCACTTTGGGAGGCAGAGACGGGTGGATCACGAGGTCAGGAGATCGAGACCATCCTGGCTAACACGGTGAAACCCCGTCTCTACTAAAAAAATACAAAAAACTAGCCTGGCGAGGTGGTGAGCGCCTGTAGTCCCAGCTACT
>NW_020258512.1:0-2190 GCF_003255815.1 Theropithecus gelada | reverse complement strand
CTCCGTCTCAAAAAAAAAAAAAAAAAAGAAAGAAAGAAACTGTTCTCTACAGTGCCACAGTTCAGGAGTAACTGGGTGGTGGGAACTAAGGGGAGAAGAGGGTGTGAGGGATGAGGGCAGAGAGAAGGGCTGGGGAAGCCGGAGCTGAGGACAAGGAGCAGGGGAAAGGACTCCAAAGCAGTGGAGGAGCCTAGCAGGGGTTTTTTTGCATTTGGTGTTTCTCTACTGGGCAGTGTGGTAGTTACACGACTATAAATATTACCAATGTTCACCAAAAAGCGCAGCTAAAACTGGTGAATTTTATTACATGTAAATGTCCTAATAAGAAAAAAAAATGTAGGGGGGAGGCAAAAACAAAGACATTTTTAGATCATCAAATCCATAAAATTCGCTTCCTAGGAGTCCTGTACTACATTTAATTTTAAAGTTCTTCAGGGTGAAGGGAAATGATACTAGATGGTGACCCAGATATACAGAAAGGAACAATTGACAACAGAAATGATGCACATACACATGTCACATTCACACTCATTTTGTTAATTTCCTGAAGACATATGGCTGCTTGTCTAAAGCAAAAAGTATTACACTGTATCATTGAGTTTATAATATAGATTGATGTAATATATAAAACAATAATAGCATAATGGTAGGTTAAATGAAACTACATTGTTACAAGTATACTTTATTTTGCCGGATGTAGTTCAATAGAACCTGAACTTCACTGTGAAAAGTCAAGGAATCGGGTTTCCATTCTTACAACAATAAAAATACTAGTGTAAAGAAATATAGCCAAAAGCCACTAGGAGAATTAAAACGACAAACTAAAAACTGTTTATTTGACACATAAAGAAAGTAGCAAAGGAGGAACAGTAACAAAAAGATATGAGACAAATTGAAAACATACCGTAAAATGGTAGACCAAAATCCAACCATTGTTAAGTGAAGAAATGACACGACCTTGCTCACGTTAGCAGGACTGCTGAGCACTGTGGGAAGAACAGACATGGGCAGGAGGTGAGGGACAGTGTTAGTGCCACAATTCAGGAGTGACAGGGTAGCGGTGACTTAGGGGAAGGGGGTGCGTGAGGGATGAGGGGGCAGAGAGAAGGGCTGGAGAAGCAGGAGGTGAGGAAAAGGAGAGAGGAAAGAATTCTAAAGCAGTGGAAGAGCCTAGCAGCGGGTTCTTTGCATTCGGTATTCAATACATTTTATTGGACTTCCTAAAAGCTAATTGGCTCTTTAAGATTAAAAAAAAGAGTTACAAAAATGCCAAGTGTCCAGATAAAATACGCACGCTGCTTAGATGTGCAGAGTTCAGGAAAACAGGCAGTGCTTGAGCGTCGGTGAAGAGCATTGGGACTGCATGCAGCACTCGCAACTTTGAGGTGATGACTACAGCCTCCTGGTTGCAAGAGACAGTAACAAACCCTTTATTTTGTATTCAGGAGATGTTCTGGACTCATACAGGGAAACTCGGGCTAAGGAATGAAGGTAATTTTAAAGGCAACAACCCAGAGTCACAGATCCATAGTCTGGGAAAGTAAAACTTAGGAGCGTTGTAATGCTGTTTTGACACAGGTCTTTTACAAATTGGAATTCTAATCATTCAGGGATTACCAATATTGTGCTACCTACTGTATTAATAAACAAAAAGAAACTGGTCTGTATGAGAATCTCTATGTGGTGCCTTCAGACAAAACTTCACCAGATTTAGAGAGAAAATCCCTGTCTCTACACCTCCATTCCCAGGGCGAGCTCACTCTCTGGCATGAAGTTCCCCGTGGTCAGTTCCCCTGTACAAAGATCCAAGGGGAGGGGTATGGAGTGGGAGGCAGGGAGTCCAGTTCAGGGACTGGGATTCCAGGACGAGTAGGGAAGGGGAAGGGGCTGGGCGCAGCCTGGGGGGTCTCTCCCTGGTTTCCACAGACAGATCCTTGTCCAGGACCAGGCAGACTGTGTGACAAAGAGGCTTGGTGTAGGAGAAGAGGGATCAGGACGAAGTCCCAGGTCCCGGGCGTGGCTCTTAGGGTCTCACGCTCCGAGAGCCTTGTCTGCATTGGGGAGGCGCAGAGTTGGGGATTCCCCACTCCCCTAGTTTCACTTCTCCCAACCTGTGTCGGGTCCTTCTTCCAGGATACTCGTGACGCGTCCCCAGTTCCCACTCTCATTGGGTGTCGGATGTCTAGAGAA
>NW_020258511.1:0-6175 GCF_003255815.1 Theropithecus gelada | reverse complement strand
GGGCCATTTGCAGTCGAGGTTGTAGTTGATTTAGGACTGTAACATCTGCGATACACGCTTTTCAGAGAGATACCTTATGTATTACCTAAGTATTAGTGTGTCCAGAACTGGTGGGTTCTTGGTCTTGCTGACTTCAAAGATGATGCCACCGACCCTCGCGGTGTGAGTGTTAGTTCTTACACAGGGTACGTCGGGAGCAGTTTGTTCCTTCATTCAGATGTGTCTGGAGCTTCTTCTGGTGGGTTCCTAGTCTTGCTAGCTTCAGGAGTGAAGCTGTAGACCTTCACAGTGAGTGTTACAGCTCTTAAAGACAACATCGATCCAAACTATAGATTTTCACGGCCAGCGTTACAGCTCTTAAAAGCAACATCCACCCAAGGAGCGAGCAGCAATAACATTTATGGCACACAGCTACAGAAAGAAGACCACACCAAACAAACAGTACTCCACCGCTTCCGTTGGCCGGCTCAGGCAGCCTGCTTTTATTCCCTTATCTGGCCCCACCCGCATCCTGCTGATTGGTCCATTTTACAGAGAGCTGATTGGTCTACTTTACAGAGAGCTGATTGGACCGTTTTCACAGGGTGCTGATTGGTGCATTTACGATCCTCTAGCTAGACATAAAAGTTCTCCAAGTGCCGATTAGCTAGATACAGAGTGCTGATTGGTGCACATACAATCCTCCCGCTAGATATAAAAGTTCTCCAAGTCCCCATCTTGTTCAAGAGTCCAGCTGGCTTCACCTAGCGGATCCTGCATCGGGCCTGCAGGCGGAGCTGCCTGCCAGTCCCGAGCAGCGCCTGCACTCCTCAGCCCTGGGGCTGTCGAGGGAACCAGGCGCCACGGAGTAGGGGGCGGCGCCCCTCGGGGAGTCTCGGCCCGCGGGAGCCTACCGCAGCGGGGCAGCTCAGACATGCCGGGCGGCAGGTCTCGATCGCTGCCCCGCGGGGAGGCAGGTAAGGCCCGGCGAGAATTTGAGTGCATTGCACGGGGGCCATGGCACTGCTGGGGCACCCGGCGCAACCGCCACAGCTGCTGGCCCAGGTGCTAAGCCCCTCACTGCCTTGGGCTGGCTGCGCCGGCCGGCCGCTCCAAGTGCGGGGCCCGCTGAGCCGGAGCCCGCGCCCCCGCCGGCCGGAACTCCCGCTGGCCTGTGAGCGCAGCGCACATCCCCGGTTCCAGTCCGCGCTTCTCCCTCCACATCTCCCCACAAGCAGAGGAGGGCAGCTCCGCCTCAGCCAGCCCAGAGAGAGGCTTCCACAGTGCCATGGCGAGCTGAAGGGCTCGTCAAGCGCGGCCAGAGTGGACGCCGCCCAAGGAGGCGCCGAGTGAGGGCTGCTAGCACATTGTCACCTCTCATTAGGACGGAAATTTAGTTAACATTTAAATAGGAGAGCTTACTTGGTTGGAGAATAATAGAATTTTTTAGAAAATTACGTTAATTGAGGGGCCAGGGTTGGAGTGTTCATGGTTAAATTATGATTTTTAGGGCTCTGACTAGGTTCAATTTAAGTACCTTGTTTTTGGGGGTTGGCAAGAGTACCTCTTAACCTAGTTTAACAATAAAGTCAGAAATGGGGGGAGGGCAGATTTGCGGATTTAATCGGAAGCAGTCCTTTAGTGCGTGAACTTACGTGTGCGTGAACGTACACGTGTGCGGAAACGTACATGTGTGCGTGAAATGTGTATTGATTTTTATACCCTTCAAGCATGAATGAATTAGCACCTTATGGTTGGGTATGTTGGTTCAGAATATTCAAGATAAGTCCAGCTACAATCGATTCCGCAGGGATCAGGCTCCTGCCATGGTAGGTGGCAGCATCCCGAAAATTAAAAAATACCAAATGCACGACAGTGCTCCTGTGACTAGTTACTAGGTTGATAGACACTAGTACATTGAGATATAAGGTTTGCAAATGTTTTCTCCCAGTTTGTAGGTTGCCTCTCCACCATCCATCCTCCTGTTTCCTTTGCTCTGCACAAACTTTATAACTTTAAGTAATCCTGTTTATCTATTTTTGTCTTTATTGCCTCTGTTTTTGCTGTACAAACTAAATCCTCAAAAACCTGTATTATTATAGTTATAAGATTTATTTTGATAATATTCCAAACAGTTTAAAATGCTTTGTTTGATATAATGGCATCAGATATAACATGGTATAGTCATACTATTACTCTTTTTCACTTAAAAATCAAAATGTAAAAAATTATAATTTTTAAATATGGCAAAAACGTACGTTAAAAATACTTTAAATGGTAAATAAACTGCTGTAAATCCCACATATAATCATGGCTTACTTTTATAATACCTTGAACATTATAAAGTGATTTTCTATCTCTTATTACATTTTATAATAACTTATGGGATAGTTGGAGTAGATATTATTTTCTCTGCCTTAACATGTGCCAAAAACGAGAGAGGGAGAGAAGTGAAGTGACTTTCCCCATATTACAAAGACACAATGGTGCAGAGCTGAAACTTTGCTGATTATTTGAAATACTTTACAATTTTTCTAAAACATAGTGAGATCTAGGGACTTAGTGTTATACCCAGCCCTGTTTGAAAATTTCTCAGGATATTGGTTCATCCTTTATTAAAATGAACAAACAAAAAAAGTAGGATCAAGTTAAGAAAAGCAGAATGTTTTGGTAGAATTAGGATCTCAAAATAATTATCTGAAGCCAATAAAGTGTTACATTATTTTTCTTGCTTTATTTTTAATTCTTTAATTTTTGCTGTGTCTCTATGGTGGTGTAATAACCTGAGAAAGACGGTTCTAATCACACATGTACTAATCACAACCATCCAACATAATTTTAGAGTAAGATTTAACCAGGACGTAAATGTAAAAGTTCTTAAAAGTATTCAACTTCTGTGTCTATACTTAAGACTCCATCTCTAGGTGTCTGTTGATTATGCAAGTAGAATTAACAATAATTAATTTATCAACCTAATCTTTAAGCAGTGCAAGCATCATTATTAGACTTTCTTAAATGGGCACTATAATACGTATCTTGATTGAGCTTATTTCATAGAAGAATGGTATTTCTAACATTATTTTAGAGATTTTTGATATTCAATCTCAAATGTTTAATATATTTTCCAAAATTATCAAATAAGGATGAGCACTAGCATACTCTAATATTTACAGGAAAAATGTAAACAAAAACACTTGGATTTCTAGGTTCTTTAATAATCTCAACGCCAGGATGAATTCTCTGAGTCCGAAAAAATTGCCATGACTTGGTACTGAGATCAGTATCAATTCAGCCATTATTTCTTTTAAAAAAATTAACTTAAATAAAAGTTGCATTTACCATTTTGTGCAGTGGTTCTCAACCCTGGTTATCCCTCTATAGTTTTAAGAAATAATTCAACCATTATTTCTTTAAAAAAATTAAATAAAAGTTGCATTTACCATTTTGTGCTGCAGTGGTTCTCAACCCTGGTTATCCCTCTATAGTTTTAAAAACTACTGATACCTGGGTCCTTGGCCTAGTGATTCAGCATAAATTAGTCTTACATGTGGCTTTGTTATCAGGAGCTTAAACAGTTTTCCAGTTTATATTAATGTGCAGCTGAATTTGAGAACAACTGCTTTAGTCTTTTGAAATGAGACCAGGTGTACATATAAGGCCTTACTGTGCAAAGGTTTAAATTTGGGGGACATTTTGGTCATATAAAGCTGGTTAATACAGATGAAGTTTAAAAGAAATAGACTCTCACTTACCAGATATATTAATACTCTGCGGGAATCAAGATCATTTTGAGATAATTAAAAATAAGAGAAAAATAAACTTCCTGAATGCTGACTTTATAATTACATGGTCTACATTTCTCACAGTATACTGTCTTGATTGACGGTTAGAATAAAATTCCAAAGAATCTGAAACTTCGCATACAAAATCATATTTGTATAATTTTTATGTTCAACATATTTCAGTGAAATTCAGTGATTAAAAATTAATTATCCATGGGTGATATATATGATTATTCCATTGCCAAGACTGTTACATTAAGTAAGGCAGCTCCTTCCCAACAGATCTGGAAATCAATGTTGCGATCTGAAGAAGGCTTTTAAAATCAATATTCTTAAGTACATGTATAATTTTGTTATAATCTCCATATTATTGCAATTCAGTTCTACAGAAGATGTTTCTTGTCACATCACCAGTCCAGTGACGCTGGTAGAGTGTATCAAGGGAAATGTGAATTGTCCTTTTAAACTTCCAAACCAAATAATAGAGTGAATTGATTTATATTTCAACCTTGACTATGAAACACATTAACAATTATGATGCATAGTAAAAATTCTGTTTTTATACATTATAATTTACTGAGACACATTTAAAATTCACATAACATTTGTTTGAATTGGACAGTGTTTACAATTGTAATTTTTGCAACATTGAAAACGCCAAATGTGTTTGATTAATATCCGCTTTCTGCAGCCACACCTGTGTAATATTTATGTCTCTCAGTTACTATTTGCGGTAATTAGCGGTTTTGCCATTGTGATTAACCAACTTCAACCTCGAACATTGTCTGAGATGCTTAACTTTTTACTTTTTTTCTTAGTTGAAATATTTTAATTATATTTTACTTTGTGATTTTAGTTTTCCTTTTATCTTCTTGGAGTTTAACCTCAATAAAATTTTGAGTTGGTTCTTATTTGCATCAAACAACTCTAAAATGTAATACAAATTATTATCACTCTATCTACATAGAAAAACATTGTTAACAAACCTGTGAATGACTTAATCATTTCAACAATTAAGATATTTACACACACACGCACACACACACACACACATTTCTTCTAAAAATAATGGTTAAAACTACCTATACACTGGAAACATATTTTCACATAAATTTGCTCATTATTATTTGTATTTATATTGTGCAAATTATGTCAGTAGCTAGAATGAGTTGGATTTGACAATAGGGAAAAAGTGGTTTCATATCCCAGACTCTTAAAACACACTTTTCAATTTATGACACAAGCACTCAAAAGATACGTATGTGGTCCTCATGTCTGGCATCTAATTCCTATGAGTTTCCTTCAGTTAATACTAAACACATGTATAGAAATTGCCATAAACTGAGCTGTGTGATGGTAACAATCCCCAAATGACAATTCAATCATCCAGATCTTTGGCTTGTCCTAATTCCATTATACGAGGTGGATCTAATGGTCATTAGATCCCTAGATATCAGGGATCCCAAGAAAAGTGTTTTCTTAATCTTAGGTAATAGTTTTCAATGCTTTGGTGAAAATTGCTTATGTAACGCTTCGATTTTCATCAGTCTTTGAAAATGGCTCTTTCAGTGGTTGATAAAGTGAGTCATCACATAGTACTTCTATACTGTAAAGAAAAAAAAGCTAAAACAGTAATTAATATACGTTAGGTATTCAGTACCTCTTATTTCCAGATATATACAATAAATTCCTTTTATATCTTAGAGCTAAAACCAGAGAAAAAATTATCTCCATAAGCCATGTACTGTCTTTTGTCAGGTAAAGAAAAAAGTGTAATTCATCTTTATCTTCTCTGATCTATTATGTTGACTTTTATTTTTGATTTTAAAAATTGAACTTAATTGATTTTTTCTTGATACATAAATTATACATGTTCAGTGTGTTTATCATACATTAAAAATTGTTTAAAAACACCTATAATCTCAGCAAACAGAAAGTTTATTTTATTTTGTTGAAAATGTTACCTAACAACATTTTAGTTTTCCTAAATATCAAAACTGTCTTATTAGCATACATTTTAAAAATAAATTTTATTCTATCTTCTTTTTTTTTTTTTTTTGGAGACGGAGTCTCGCTCTGTCGCTCAGGCTGGAGTGCAGTGGCCAGATCTCAGCACACTGCAAGCTCCGCCTCCCGGGTTTACGCCATTCTCCTGCCTCAGTCTCCCGAGTAGCTGGGACTACAGGCGCCCGCCACCTCACCCGGCTAGTTTGTTTTTGTTTTTTTTTGTATTTTTTAGTAGAGACGGGGTTTCGCCGTGTTAGCCAGGATGGTCTCGACCTCCTGACCTCGTGATCCGCCCGTCTCGGCCTCCCGAAGTGCTGGGATTACAGGCTTGAGCCACCGCGCCCGGCCCTATCTTCTTTAATAACATACCAGTTTTTCCTTTATATGTATTTTGAACATATATTTGG
>NW_020258510.1:0-6175 GCF_003255815.1 Theropithecus gelada | reverse complement strand
TTTTTTTTTTTGAGTACTGGCCAGTGATTTTGTAGAATGTCCCTCCATCAAGTTTCATCTGATGTTTCTTCATGATCAGATTAGATTTGGGTTATGCATTTTTGGCAGGAATCTCTCAGAAAGAATGCTGTCTTTCTCATTCTTTAAAAAAAAAAAAATCAAGAACAGGCACAGTGATTCATTCTTGTAATCCTGGCACTTTGGGAGGCCAAGGTGGGAGGATTGCTTGAGGCCAGGAGTTTGAGACCAGCCTGGGCAACATAGTGAGATCCCATCTCTATGAAAACAAACAGAAGAAAACAAAACCCTCCAGAGGCAGTTCTTGGCCTGGTCAGGAGGGGAAGGAAGATGCCTGAGGAATGGCCAGTTCTACTCCCTGCCGTGCCCCTCAGACCCTCCCCTCTCAGTGTCTGTCCCCACCAGGCCCTGTCCAGCCAGCCTGGGGCCTGTTCAGATTCCTCTCCAGGCTGAACCCTGATCCCCCGAACCCTGATTCAAGAGGCACATGCCCTCAGTGGAGGGTCCTCGTTTCCACCCGCCTGCCCCTGCACCTATGGGAGAAACGACCTCTAACCTGAGGCCCCGGCCACATCTCCCTGAAGCCCCTCCCCTGGGCCTGCTTCCTCTTCCTCCCCTGGGCCTGCTTCCTCTTCCGCCCCTGGACCTGCTTCCTCTTCCTCCCCTGGACCTGCTTCCTCTTCCTCCCCTGGGCCTGCTTCCTCTTCCGCCCCTGGACCTGCTTCCTCTTCCTCCCCTGGACCTGCTTCCTCTTCCTCCCCTGGACCTGCTTCCTCTTCCTCCCCTGGACCTGCTTCCTCTTCCGCCCCTGGACCTGCTTCCTCTTCCTCCCCTGGGAGGGATGCTGCAGCAAGACAGGCGAGTGTCCCATTGGCCCAGCCAGCTCCCGGTGGGGGTGCAGAGGAGGCCTTCTCTTTGTAGTTCTGATATTCCTCTGTATTGCAGGGTGCTCTGCACCCCTGGACACCCCCCAAAAGCTGTCCACACCTTAAGTCACGAGGACCACCAAAAATGTGTCCATACCACGGAAAACAATGCTGGCCTTTCCTGGTCTTCGTCTGCCAAAAATCTGCTGTCACAGGAGGGAGCACGTACCTGGTGCAATAAAATGCCAGGGAAGGGGCAGCAGGAGAATATCAGCCTCTCCACCCTACTCATACCCAAGCATGGGTGCCCAGGCCGAGAATGAAGAGACAGGGAGGGTCCACAGGAGGAGGCGTGTGGTGGGTCCTGAGGTGAAAAGCCCAAGATGGGCTTTCAGGACCCAAGGGCAGAGGGGACCTGAGCCTGTGTCCCATGTAGTGCCAGAGTGTCGGAAGATGACCATGGCACTGCAGAGATTCCTGTGCCATCGAGGGGCATGGGAGTCATCACGTGCTCTCCTTGCCCATGCCCCTAGGGTGGTCGAGAAGCTGCAGGGGAATTTGGGGGCCTGAAGGGCCCATGGGCACAGCCACAGTGGAACTCATGCACGGATGGATGCCTCTGAGGACATCCAAGACCAGGCACTCACACACGCACGTGCGCTCCTCACAGCTCCTCATGCTCTGCGGCATCACCCAAGGCCCTAACCACAGAGCCCACAGCAGTGAGCGGCGAGAACCAGAATGCACTCAGGACCAGCGTCCTGGTGCAGCAGATACAAGAAATAGAATCCACGTCCAGCTCTGGGAGATACACGAAGTGCCCCCTCTGGCACACCTATGTGTGTGCTTTCTAAAGGATTGGAAAGCAGGGGGCAGCATCATGCATGAAATGCCTGCCATGAAGCAGGCGGCCTTCTGGGCTCAGCACTGAGCCAGGAACACCAGACACACAGCCGACCAGGAAATGCAGGCCAGCCAGGGGCTCCCTGCCACGTGCGCAAGGCAGAGGCTGTGTAGGCAGTTTTTTGTGGGTTGATGTATGCAAATTTTGATTGAAAAAAGTTAAAGTGTGTTATGGGTTTTGGGGTGATTTTTGGCATTTTTGTTTTTTTGTGTTTTTTAAAACTATTTTTTCATATATTGTGGCTTTTGTGATTCAATATGTTTGAGGCAGTGTGGATGGATAAAAAGTGTTGAAGGGTGGGGATGTGGGAACACATAAACTGAACTTTTAAAAGTAATTATTAAAGGAATAATTCCCACATTGTAAAACCTTCCTTCTGTAAATTGCCATTTCCTGGAAAGCAACCAGAACATAGATCATTGCAGGTGAAGCCCCTGTACTCGGTGTCTGTTGCTATGCTGGGTTCGTCCTGACTCAATTCTCCAGCACACCTGGGTTCTTGGACAAGGGCTAGGTCAGACGCACAGAACCCACTATTCCTGGCCTCTCTCCCTCCCTTCTAGACCAACCCTCGATTTTCTTATGGAACTGCTGTGCGGGGTCAGGTGTCCCAACTGTGGCATTCGGGCGCCACCTGGTGGTCAATATGCATAGTACTGTTCCTCCTGAACCCATCTGCGTGCGTGTGCGTGTGTGTGTGTGTGTGTGTGTGTGTGTGTGAGTCCCCATTTGCGCTCAGTGGGCTACTGGCCAGGAGCAGCTTGGAAATGAGCAGCCTTTACTGCCTGGAAAACCTGATTTCAAATCCCAGCTCTGCTACTTACTTAGTAATTGACCTTGGACAAGCGACTTAAATTCTATGAGCTCACTTGTTCATCTGGACAATGGGCATACTAGTATTCCTTCCCTCGAGCTGGGTACAGTGGCTCATACTTGTAATCCCAGCTACTTGTGATGCTGAGAGGGGAGATCACTTGAGCCAAGGAGTTTGAGACCAGCCTGGACAATATAGCGAGACCCTGTCTCTAAAAAAGCAAATGAACTAGCTGGCTGTGGTGGTGCACACTTGTCGTCCCAGCTACTAGAGAGGCTGAGGCAGGAGGATCACTTGAGCCCAGGAGTAAGAGGCTGCAGTGAGCTATGATGACGCCATTGCGCTTCAGCAAGGGCAACAGAGTAAGACCTCATCTCTAAAAATAATAGTAAAATAAATAATAAGAATATGCCCTCCCTTACTGGATTGTTGGAGGGTGGTCATAAGCTGAAACCACCACCGATTCTTCTACCCGTGGTCAGCAGTGCTGTTTTCACACGGGAGGCCAGCTCCTCTACGAGGGCACAGGTTTCATGATGGATGGCTCTTGTTTCTTCCCGCTGCCTCTCAGTCATGTTCCTACCTCGCATGTCCCTCACCACCGACTGCAGTATTGAACTCACAGCAGGAGCTCGCTAGAGTCAGTGGGCACCCATCCTCAGCCCAGCACAAGCCCTGGCTGCTGTGCTTGGGCTAGTGCTTTCTTTGTTCATACTTTTAACTGAGGGCTGCAGTCTGTTTGGAGCTGGTTCCATACCAAACAGCATTAATGGAGGCTCGGCAGGATGGGAGCAGGGTCAGCTCAGGGTGGGGTCCGGTCTGCCTGAACAGGGCCTGGAGTGTGCCTTGAGGGGGTGTTCAGGCCTCTGCAGATGCACAGAGCAAGGGAAGGGTTGGGGAGCAGTCCAGGAGCCAGCCAAATGGGTCACTGCCAGCTATTGAGGGTTGGGCTGGGCTTATCCCAAGGGGCACAGCCAGTAAAAGTGGGCCCCAGTTGCAAAGCCCGGATGTGGAGTGTGCTTTCTTTATAAGCCTCAAGGCTCCCATTCCTGTCCACAATTATACCGCATTAGAAATGGATGAGCTGGCCAGCGGCTTTCAGAGGGCTCCAAGGGAGGTTTTCCCTGTGGTAAACACTTGCTCACCAAGGGAAAGAAGGCAGGCGCCCCCGGAACCAGCCAACCCCACTCTACAGCTCAGGCCGCCCCACCCAAGCTTGCATGAACTGCCCAGGAGGGGAGATTGGGTCCACACTCCACCCACCAGCCAGACCCATCCTGGAGATCTCACCATCTTCCACCCTCTCTCTGCAGCACCTGGTTGGCCCCATGCAGCACCTGCTCACATCCTGAGCAGCAGGGAGGAGCTGCTCCTCTGCAGGACTCAGGGAGCTCACTAGCTGGGCAAGGCCAGGACAGGCATCCACAGCAGAGGAAGCCACGCGGGCCAACGCGTGGGGCAGAGGTCATGTAGGGGAACAAGGAGGGACTGCGGGCACAGTGAGAGGTTGAAAACCTACGGTCCCAGACACCTGCTCGGGGTTTCTGCCCTGATCTACCTGGGGGATAATCGGATGAGACCCCAGAGGTAAACTTGTTTGTGAATTGCAGACACGGATCAGTGCTGAGCGAGTATTCTAGCTCTAGCTCTGGTAGTGTCAGACCTTGGAGAGGTACTGATCCTCTCCTTTCTGTCATCCTCCTGATGCTCCCAGGCTAGGCCATCAGAGCATCATAGCAAAACTGCAGTTGCCTCCTGTCATCTTCTCTCTGGCCCTGCCTCGGGGCTCTTGGCCTGCCCTGTGTCCTGGAGTTTCTGACCCCTCTGGGAGCCTATGGTGCCCTCCTCAGATCAGTGTGTTTAGATTCTGAAATGACACAAGGACGGCAAGGGAAACCAATGATCCTGAAAAACAGTTGTCAAAATATTTTACGATTGTGGCACAGACTTATATGTGCAAAGTAGGAAAACCACAAGTGGTATTCTGAGCCACCTAGAAGGATGACACTGTGAAATGAACCTCTTTGTGGTGGGGACAGAGCCGTGGGTACTGCTAATGAAACTGGTTTTGGCCTTTTTTCTTCCTTTGCTGTGGATGTCTGTCCTGGCCTTGTGCAGCCAGCTAGCTCCCACCTGTCCTTGCTTCCAACTTCCTCCCAGCTGCTAGAGATTTGAGGAGGTGTTGCGTGGGGCTAGCCAGGTCCCAGGGACAAGAGATGCAGGGTTGTGAGGTTATGGATTGGTTTTGGTGATTGCTGGTTGGGGTCATGCTCAGCTCCTACCACATACCCCTCCTCCACTCCCCCCACCACCACAGGGCAGCTCCCTTCTTCACAGCCAGCAGGGCGGTCTCCCAGGCTTCAGAGCTCTTCCTTCTCATCACGCTCCCTTTTCAGTGCTCACCTGATTAGGTCAGGACCACCCAAGACCATCTCCCTGTTGATGAACTCAAAGTCAGCTGATCTGGGACTCTAATTACGTCTGTGAGATCTCTTTGCCTTTGTCATATAATGTAGCCTAATCCCAGGAGGAAATCCCATAATATTCACAGTCCTGCCCACACTCCAGGGGAGAGGATCAGATGGGGCATGTGTACCATGCACCATAATCTCAGAATCCTGCCTGCCCCGGCCTCTGCCTCTAACACCTCAGAACTGGAAACTCCGTGTCTCCCTTTTGTGAGTTAGGTCCATTTAACCTTTTCCCACTTTGTCAGCTCCCTACGCATCCAGGCCTGACTGCTGAACAATTCAGTTACAATTAGTTTCTTCTCCGTGATCTGGAGACTAGCATGTTTTATTTCTCAGGGGTTTACATAGCTTTCTGGAGAATCAGAAGCATAATATCAATGAACTGGATTACATTACCCATCCTGCCAAAATCTCCACCCATTGCACAGAACAGCAAGTCCAAAAAAAAAAAAAAAAAGGCTCACTTTACACAAATTATTTCCCAACCTTCATATTTACAGCTGACGATCAAAACATGGGCCAGCATTTGGTTTATCTGACTCTTTATTTCTTTCACATCTGATGTGCTTCACTTATATTGAGCTATAAATTGTCATTTTTTCCAGGGTAAAAAAATCATTTCACGAATGCTGTGTTGAATAAAATCGGGCAGCATTTTTTTGAGTGACAATGTTCACTTTATAAATGCTGACTTGTTATTCATGTGGTTGTTAACTCATGAAAAGTTCCAGGACATTCCTCCGAAAAGGAGTCACCTCTCAGGCAACAGAAGGATCTGGCGCAGCGATTCGGAAAGTTTTATGGGTCATATGGCTGGAAGGCAGAGCCGAAGCCACGCCACGCTGGGGTCCAAGTCTGGTCAGAGACGAGATTGCACACCCCAGCATGACAGCACCTTTCAGGTCTCTCCCACTACAGGTCCCAGCACTGCAACGACACACAGGACAGGGACTGGGGGAGACGCTGCGGGGGGGTGTTGGGCCGGGGGAGAGGCTGCAGGGGTGCGTTGGGCTGAAGGAGAGGCTGCAGGGGTGTGCTGGGCCGGGGGAGGGGCTGCAGGGGGGTGTTGGGCCGGGGGAGGGGCTGCAGGGGGGTGTTGGGC
>NW_020258509.1:0-6175 GCF_003255815.1 Theropithecus gelada | reverse complement strand
TAAAAATGCAAAAATGTAGCCAGGCGTGGTGGCACATGACTGTGGTCTCACCTACTCGGGAGGCTGAGGCAGGAGGATGGCGTGAACCCAGAAGGAGGAGGTTGCACTGAGCCGAGATGGCACCGCTGCACTCCAGCATGGTGACAGAGCGAGACTCCGTCTCAAAAACAAAATAACAAAACAAAACAAAAAAATACTTCAATAGTTTCCCTATATCATATAACCCTTTCTTACCTCCACAACCTTCCCTCCTTCCAACATTTCATTTTATGGGCAACACTGGCTTTTTCTTCTTTCAATTCTATAAATTCTCCAGAGCTCATTCCCACTTCAAAGGCTTTTAATGGGTTGTTTTTACTCTAAAGGGAATATTATTATTCAGTGTACCCTCTTTTGCAGCTGGATAACTTCTATCTATCCCTCTGGTCCTTGCTTAAAGTCACTTAATCAAAGACAATGTCTCTGAATCTCCGGATGAGGTCAGGTGCCATATGATGATTTACCTATGCTTTCCTTCTTGGGATATATTACAACTACAATGTACTATTTATGCAATTAAGTTAACTCTTCTGCTAGATTATAAACTCCATTTTATGGCTGTAGCTACCCCTAACATCAGGCAGTCTCCAGGCGCAGTAACTCAAAAACTACGTGATGAAGGGATAAAAGGAACAAAACCACAAATATCCCATCGCTGCTGTAATGAAAAAAAAAAGAAAGAAAAATTTTAATTTTCAAAAATAGGCCAGATTCAATGGCTCATGCCTGTAATTCCAGCATTCTGGGAGACCAAGGTGGGCAGATGACGTAAGATCAGAAGTTCAAAACAAGCCTGGTGAACATGGCGAAACCCCGTCACTACCAAAAATACAAAACTTAAGCTGGGCACAGTGGCTCATACCTGTAATCCCAGCACTCTGGGAGGCCAAGGCAGGTGGATCACAAGGTCAAGAGATCGAGACCATCCTGGCCGACATGGTGAAACCCTTTCTCTACAAAAAATACAAAAATTCGCTGGGTATGGTGGTGCTTTCCTCTAGTCCCAGCTACTCGGAGGCTGAGGCAGGAGAATCACTTGAACCTAGGAGGCGGAGGTTGTAGTGAGCTGAGATTGCACCACTGCACTCTAGCCTGGTGACAGAGCAGGACTCCATCTCAAAGAAAAAAAAAAATTGCCAGGCGTAGTGACAGGCACCTGTAATCCCAGCTACTCGGAGGCTGAGGCAGGAGAATCACTTGAACCCAGGAGGCAGAGGCCACAGTGAGGTGAGATCACGCCACTGCACTCCAGCCTGGGTGACAAAGAGAGACTCTGTCAAAAAAAAAACAAAAAACAAAAAACAAAACCTTAATATTCATTTTTATATAATTTCGATGACACCATAATCCTATTCTTTTGGACAGCAATTAAACAATAAGAATCAAGAAAAAATTCAATATAATTACTTCACTTCTAGAGAGCCAAAGCAAATAATATAAGATATAGCATTTATAAATTACCTTTGTGTCCTTTATATCATTTATATACTTTATCTTTAAGACATGAAAATATATGTACAAATATATTTTATATAACCATTTATAACCATAAAACTTCTATAAAAGTCTGGCCGGCTGCAGTGGCTCTCACTTGTAATCCTAGCACTTTGGGAGGCCGAGGCGGGTGGATCACTTGAGGTTAGGAGTTCAAGAACAGCCTAGGCAACATGGTAAAACCCCATCTCTACTGAAAGTACAAAAAATTCGCTGGATGTATTTACTATTAGCAACTTAAATCCAACAATATATAAGAAGAATAGGCCAGTTGCGGTGGCCCACACGGATTATGAAAGTAATCCCAGCGCTTTCAGAGGCCAAGGAGGGAGGATCATTTGAGGTCAGGAGACCTGCCTGGCCAACATGGTGAAACTCTGTCTCCAAAAAAAAAAACTAGCTGAGCATGGTGGCACGTGCCTGTAATCCCAGCTACTTGTGAGGCTGAGGCAGGAGAATCACTTGAACCCAGGAGGCGGAGGTTATAGTGAGCAGAGATTGCACCACTGTACCCATCTCCAAAAATAATAATAATAATAATACACCATGACACCAAATGGCATTTAGTGTAACATTTGAAAATAAAACAATGAAATTTACATTAATATCTTTAAATACATAGCATTATCTCAATAGATACACAAAAAGATTTTGAGAAAACTCAATATGCATTCATGACATAGACCCTCAGGAAGCGAGGGCTAGAGCTTACTCAACTGTGTATTCTCCATGGCATGGCATGACTATTCCTCTTGGGGTCTGTCTGTGACTGTAACTATCTTTTCAATGGGAGTCATGTGGGCTTCTGTTGCCCTTGTCATATCTAAATAGTAATAAAACCTATATTTGAAAACAATCTGACAAAGTTCATCAATAGAACCCCTACAGCTGACTTATAATTAATGGTGTGACACTGAATGCTCTCCTCGAAGAATGAAAACAAGATTAAGTCCGTTCTGTAAGGAAAGAGAAGAAAAGGAATTACAGTGGGAAAAAAGAGAGAAAATTGTGTTTTATGACAATCATCTATTAGAAAATCTAAGAAATCTACCTAAAAAACTAGTGGAACTAATAGGACCTAAGTAGGGTTGTAAGAAACAGGTCAATATACAAAAATTCAATTTCCAACAAAAAGTTAGAAAATTGTATAATACTTTATAATTGCTGAAAAATGTATTCAATATTTTAAAATACAAATATCATCAAAAAAGGACAAAATACTTAAAAATAAAAATAATTTTAGGCCAGGCGTGGTGGCTCATGCCTGTAATCCCAGCAATTTGGGAGGCCGAAGCAGGCAGATCATTTGAGGTCAGGAGTTGACCAGCCTGGCCAACATGGTGAAATCCCATCTCTACTAAAATTATAAAAATTAGCTGGGCTTAGTGGTACATGCCTGTAATCCCAGCTGCTTGGGAGGCTGAGGCAGGAGAATTGTTTGAACCCAGGAGATGGAGTGAGCCAAGATTGTGCCACTGCACTCCAGACAGGCGACAGAGTGAGACTCCGTCTCAAAAAAAGAAAAAAAAAAATAAGTAATTTTAAAAACAGAAGACATGCAAGACCAAAGGCTAAAAGCAACAAACAACTGCTCAGACAAAACACAAAAGACTTAAACAGATGGAGAGATATACTATACTAATGATTAAGACTCAATGGTTAAGATGTCGATTCTCCTCAAACTGATCAGCAGATTCAAAACAATTACAATCATGATCCCATCAGCCATTTTTGGAGAAGAGAGAAAAGAGATTATTAAAATTGACATGGAAATGTGAAGGACGTAGAGTATGCAGAACTTCGAAAAAGAAGAAAAAGGTTTTAGGCTTTGCAATTCTGACTTCAAGACAATGTAAAGTTACAAAATAATCAGAATACTCTAACTGAGCTAGACAAACAGATTTCTGGAGAAGAAGGAAGATTTCTGAAAGATCCCACTTATGCAGCCATGGGATGTTCCGAAAGCAACCCAGTGAGAAAAGGAGACTCTTTTCAACAAATGGTGAAAAACAACTGGACAGCCATATGCAGAAAACTCAGACCTACAAAAATAACTGCAGATGCATCACAGGCCTAATATAAATTAGCAAAAGCAAAACCTTTTAGAGGAAATAAAGGAAACTGCCTTCATGACTTGGAGGTTAGGCAAAAGTGTCTTAGCTCACAGCAAGCAATAACTACAAAAGAAAACACTGATAAATTAAACTTATCAGATATAAATATTTCGGCTCATCAAAAGGTACAGTTAAAATAAACAGGTAAACCACATAGACTTGGGGAAAATATTTACAAAACATTTATCTAACAAAAGATGAGTATTTAGGACATATAAACACCTTCGGCAACTCAAATAGATGAAAAACACAAAACAAAGAACATTAAAGGCTAAATGAACAAACTCATCAACAGAGAACACACCAATGGTCAACACACGAGCTAAAAAGTGCTCAATATCACCAGTTCTCATGAAAATGTAAATTGAAACCACAATGTTACCACTTCAGGTCAAGAGGGAGTGATTAAGGGGACCAGATTTAGCCTCCTTGCATGAAATAATAAAAACCTAATAAAATGAATGAAACAACACTGAAGATATTGGACAAGTAACAAAAGACAGTGATTCCTGGAAGACAAAAACAAACAGGCTGCAGGCGTGCCCAGCTTACTGCCTCGAGAGAGTTTCCAAGTCATGGAACAGGAAGGAGGAACGCAGGCAGAGCACGTGGTCTCCCCAAGCTGAGGAAATGGAGCTGGAAGTCCAAGGAGGCCAAGGTGCCTAGAGCTCACAAGGGAGACCAGCACTGAGTAGACAGCTGGAGAGAGAGAGAGAAATGAAGAGACCTACAAAGGCTCACCCTAGAACTTTTGGTTGAATGACAAATCAGCACTTGCAATGTAAAGGAGCTATCCAAGGGCAAGGTGAGAAATCACCAAAAGAATTAGAGGTAATAGCATCCAGAACTGACATAGGATGTGAATAGTACCCGTACCCAAAATCCAAAAGGAAATGATGTGATGTAATTTACATCACATTGGAGATATGACATCGCAGTACTAGGAAAGAAAAGGCTTCAGAAGGAAGAAAAAGTTAACCGTAAACACAGCCCTGGTCCAATCAAAGAAAACGTAAAAGACCCAACAGAAGAAACTGTTTTCAAGCAACTGAATAATACCACAGAACAAAGTTCACAAATATTTTTAAAAGGCAAACAAAACTAGAGAAATGAGAAAACCAGGTAAAATTCACACTGGCTAAAAAGTCAATCAAAATTTATAAGACTTACATAGAAGCAGGAAATTACGCCCCACAATGAAACAAAAAACAAACTAATTTTGAAATGAAACAGAAAATAGAATTAGCACACAAGTCCTTTAAAACAATTATGATGATATTTCATGTGATCAGAATGGTATGAACTTGGGAGGCGGAGCTTGCAGTGAGCCAAGATCGCGCCACTGCCCTCCAGCCTGGGCGATAGAGCGAGACTCCCTCTCAAAAAAAAAAAAAGAAAAAACAAATGTGAGGTTAGGGAGTAAGATATGAAGTGGTCACAGATTATGTATACTAGGTGTCTTGCATGAGCAGTGTGTCATTGAAAATATCATTACCAATATATGGAAAGAGCAGGAAGAGCAGATTTTGTCATAAATTGTGGAGCATTTCAAGTGTCTATGTAGGCTGAGTGCAGTGGTTCACGCCTGTAATCCTAGCACTTTCGGAGGCTGAGGTAGGTGGATCACTTGAGGCCAGGAGTTTGAGACCAATCTGGGCAACATGATGAAACCCCATCTCTACTAAAAATAGAAAAAGTTAGATGGAAGTGGTGGTATACACCTGTAATCCCAGCTCCTTGGGAGGCTGAGGCAGGAGAATTGCTTGAACCCTGGGGGTGAAGGTTGCAGTGAGCCGAGATCAAGCCACTGCACTCCAGCCTGGGCAACAGAGCGAGACTCCATCGCAAAATAAAATAAAATAAAGTGTTTATGTAGCATGTATAGTTTTATACCTGAACCTGAGGACAGATACAAATAGATAAAATTTGGGATTCACTGTTCTATTTTTATAATTTAGTTGATAATGGAAATTTGGACAATGAATAAGATTGCCTAGTGCTTCACGTGAAATAAGATGACATCTTAGGCCAGAGACCTGAGGAACGTCACCATTTAAAGGTTTGATAGGGTGATCAGAAAGGTGCTGCCAAAGAGGTAATAGAAAATCAGGAGAGTGAAATACTGAAAGGCAAGAAATATAGCAGTATTCGTCTGTTTTGTGTTGCTCTAAAGGAATATCTGAAACTGGGTAGATTATTAATATAAAGAAAAGAGATTTATTTGGTTCACAGTTCTGTCGGCCGTACAAGCATACCACCAACACCTTTGGGCTGAGGAAACTTTTACTCATGGGGGAGTGGGAATGGGGACCAGGAGTGTCACGTGATGAGAGAAGGGAGCAAGATGTCAGACTCTTTTTACCAATCAGATCTCACGTGAACTAACACCAGCAAGAAACTTACTCAAGGAAAACACCAAGACATTCATGAGGGATCTGCCCCCATTACCCAAACATCTTTTGCTAGGCTCTACCTTCAACATTGGGAATATATTTTTACACGAGATTTGGAGACACAAATATCCAAAC
>NW_020258508.1:0-6177 GCF_003255815.1 Theropithecus gelada | reverse complement strand
GGCTAATTTTGTATTTTTAGTAGAGACGGAGTTTTACCATGTTGGTCAGGCTGATCTCGAACTCAGTTGGTCTGCCTGCCTCTGCCTCCCAAAGTGCTGAGATAACAGGTGTGAGCCACCACACCTGGCCTGTTGTATAGTATTTAAATGAAAGGGACATAGAAGAAAATAGTTGTTGAGGTTTTAAGATAATCATTCCTACTTTCTCTGTTACTCTATTTAAAATGATGAGGAGAAAAATTAATTGTCTTACTTTGCTAAGTTTGGCATAGGAGCTGTCGTTCTTTTTTTTTCTTTTTTGAGACAGGGTCTCACCATGTTGCCTAGTCTGGAGCGCAGTGGTGTAACCTCGGCTCACTGCAATCTCCGCCTCTCAGGTTCAAGCAATTTTCTGGACTCAGCCTCCCAAGTAGGTGGGATTACAGGGGTGTGCCACCACACCCTGCTAATTTTTGTATTTGTAGTAGAGTTGGGGTTTCACCATGTTGGCCAGGATGGTCTTGATCTCTTGACCTCATGATCCGCTTGCCTTGGCCTCCCAAAGTGCTGGAATTTCAGGCGTGAGCCTCCGCAACTGGCCTCCCATGTTCTTTATATGGACGAGAAGCCTGTTTTTCAGTTAACTGATGCAAGGGGGCTGGACTTCTCTCCTTTCAAATAAAACTTTGAAGGTGCTGATGTATATTGAAAAGGGCAGCTGGGTGCAGTAGCTTGCATCTGTAATCTCAGCACTTTGATGTGGGGAAAAGAAAGAGAGATCAGACTGTTACTGTGTCTATGTAGAAAAAGGAAGACATAAGAAATTCCATTTTGATCTGTACTAAGAAAAGTTCTTCTGCCTTGAGATGCTGCTAATCTGTAATCTTAACCCCAACCCTGTGCTCACAGAAACATATGCTGTACTGACTCAAGGTTTAATGGATTTAGGGTTGTGTAAGATACGCTTTGTTAAAAATCTGTTTGCAGGCAGTATGCCTGGTAAAAGTCATCACCATTCTCCATTCTCGATTACGCAGGGACACAATGCATTGCGCAAGGCCACAGGGACCTCTGCCCAAGAAAGCCTGGGTATTGTCCAAGGTTTCCCTCCACTGAGACAGCCTGAGATATGGCCTCGTGGGAAGGGAAATACCTGACCATCCCCCAGTCCGACACCCGTAAAGGGTCTGTGCTGAGGAGGAGTAGGGAAAGAGGAAGGCCTCGGCCAGGCACGGTGGTTCATGCCTGTAATCCCAGCACTTTGGGAGGCTGAGGTGGGTGGATCATGAGGTCAGGAAATCGAGACCATCCTGGCTAACACAGTGAAACTCTGTCTCTACTAATAATACAAAAAAAATTAGTCGGGCGTGGTGGCGGGCGCCTGTAGTCCCAGCTGCTGGGGAGGCTGAGGCAGGAGAATGGCGTGAACCCGGGAGGCGGAGCTTGCAGTAAGCCGAGATCACGCCACTGCACTCCAGCCTGGGAGACAGAGCGAGACTCTGTCTCAAAAAAAAAAAAAAAAAGAGGAAGGCCTTTTTGCAGTTGAGATAAGAGGAAAGCATCTGTCTCCTGCTTGTCCCTGGGAAGGGAATGTCTCAGTGTAAAACCCAACCGTACATTCTATTTACTGAGATAGGAGAAAACTGCCTCATGGTTGGAGGTGAGACATGCTGGCGACAATACTGCTCTTTACTGCACTGACATGTTTGTGTAAAGTCAAACGTAAATCTGGCCTACATGCACATCCAGGCACAGCACTTTTCCTTAAACTTATTTATGACACAGACTCCTTTGCTCACGTTTTCCTGCTGATCCTCTCCCTACCATTACTCTATAGTCCTGCCACATCCCCCTCGCCGAGATAGTAGAGATAGTGATCAATAAATACTGAGGGAATTCAGAGACCAGCGCCGGTGCAGGTCCTCACTTGCTGAGCGCCGGTCTCCTGGGCCCACTTTTCTTCCTCTATACTCTGTCTCTGTGTCTTATTTCACTTTCTCAGTCTCTCGTCTCCACCTTGCGAGAAATACCCAGAGGTGTGGAGGGGCAGGCCCCCTTCATTTCGGGAGGCCAAGGCAGGTGGATCACTTGAGGTCAGGAGTTCGAGACCAGCCTGGCCAACGTGGTGAAACCCCATCTCTACTAAAAATGCAAAAATTAGCCAGGAATGGTGGTACACGCCTGTAATCCCAGCTACTCCGGAGGCTGAGGCAGAAGAATTGCTTGAACCTGGAAGGCGGAGGTTGCAGGGAGCCTAGATTGTACCACTGCACACTAGCCTGGGCAACAGAGCAAGACTCCATCTCAAAAAAAAAAAAAAGGTTAAAAAGAAAAGAGCATGGAAGTGATTAGAGAAATGGAGGAACATTTATATTTGGGGTTCCTTGTCCTCCCAGGGTAACATGCAGAACGAATGCTTAAACAGACAAGAAAGTCCCTCTGCTATAGGAGGAAGTGAGAGATACTCATGGAAAGCCTTCACATACTCACAAAAACAGCAGCTGTTGGATTCAAGTGAGCAGTGTTGACTTGCCCCCTTGACATAAAGAAGGAACCTCCAGAGGACTTGGGGCTTGGGATAAGGGCTCGAAAATGGCAAAGCGGTGCTAACTCGAAAAAAAAGCCAGTAGGTAGGGTCATTAAAGGGCCACAGAATAAGGCCCTATGTAGGTAGACAAATTGCTTCAAAAGCCGCCAAAAAACTTGGGCTTGGAGTGTAACAGGGATGAAAAGTGTATGGTAAGTCACAAGGAGCTGGCAGAGCCTGGCTTCCAACTAGTGACTGTCCTGGCAATGAACCAACAGACAGGGGAAGGTTAGGAGCTGGTAGGGTCAAAACAACTACAAATCTCAAGGGTCATCCACAAGGGAGACTGGCTCTTTGCCTGCTACACAAATGCAACAAAGGCCGTGGGAGCACAAATAACAAACAGGGATTGTGTGTTTAAGGCAGAGAAGGAAGTCATGCGTCATGCAAAGTGAAAGCAGAGAAAAGGCAGACTTGCTTGCAAGGCGGACAGTCTGATGGGTGCACCAGGTCGTTTCAGAATTCACACAGAGAAAACAAGAGAATAGACAGTGTAGGATTTGGGGAAAGAGCTGATTTTCGTTGAAGAAGCAAATGTAGCCTCACACATGATGTGGTGGCCTTTACCCTACCACTCCCACAATCCTCCTGTCTCAAGGGCCATTAGTGTCTCAGGTCTACTCAGTGTGGAATACAAGGTCCTTCCCACCCCCACAAGCCATCCATGAGGGTGAGCTGAGAGATTAGCCAGGAGGACCAGAGCCACTGTGGCTGAGAGGAATCATTCTAGAGGATGGTTAGTAAACAGGAGAGCAAAAGGGGAGAAGGAAACTGCATATCGGGGTTAAACGCCTCCAGTGGAAGAAGGCAAGGTATAGAGGCGTCTATTAGTCTGTTCTCAAGCTGCTAATAAAGACATACCCAAGGGTGGGTATTTTATAAGGGAAAGAGGTTTAATGGACTCACAGTTCCGCATGGCTGGGAGGCCTCACAATCACGGCGGAAGGCAAAGGAGAAGCAAAGGCACATCCTATGTGGCAGCAGGCAAGAGAGTATGTTCAGGGGAACTCCGCTTTATTAAACCATCAGATCTTGTGAGACTTATTCACTGTCACAAAAACAGCACGGAAAAAAAAAAAAAAAAACACTCCCATGATTCAATGACCTCCCACAAGATCCCTCCCACCATATGTGAGGATTATTATAATTCAAGGTGAAATTTGTGCGGGGACACAGAACCAAACCATATCAAGGTTTCTTACCACTAGGGAATGTATCTTAGTCGCGACACCAAAGCAGGTTACCAGCAGCAAATTTGTACAGATCTGCAGCAAACTCAATCCTTGCCTCCTCAGAGGAAAGCATTTGGCAGGGGCAGAAGTAGTTTTAAGGCAGAGCAAGAGACTGAGGCAAGCTTAAGAGCGGGAATGAAAGTTTATTAAAAAGCATTACAGCAGGAGCAAAAGGAAGCAAAGTACATTTGGAAGAGGGAGAAGTGGGCGACTTGGGAGATTCAAGTGCCCTGTTCAGCCCTTGACTTGGGGATTTATACACTGGCATGGTTCCAGGGTTTTCTTTTCTTACTTGATCTTTCCCCGCCCCTTGACTGCTGCATGCGCAGGGTCCTTCAGCACTTGGGAGGCTGACCGCATGCACAGTGCATTTACTGAGGTTGTGCACATGTTCTGTAGGTGCAGTTTTCCTTTACCAGTCGAACAACTGCAGAGGAAGATCAGACATGGGCCATTTTGCCTCTTAATGAGCCAGTCTGGTCTTAAACTCCTGACCTCAGGTGATCTGCCCGTCTTGGCCTCCCAAAGTGCTGGGATTACAGGCCTAAGCCACCGTGCCCAATTTTTATGTTTTTAGTAGAGACATGTTTCGTCATTCTGGCTAGGCTGGTTTTGAACTCCTGGCGTCAAGTGATCCACCTACCTCAGCCTCCCAGACTGCTGAGATTATAGGCGTGAGCCACTGCACCCAGCAGAACCTATCACATTTGTGATGCTTTGGATCACAGTTCTGTCACTAGATTGCTAGCAATTAGACATATACAATGAGTAACCTAATACAGTGATTTGAAGTACTTCAGGCAGTAACTACTAGACACCAAATCACAGCATTTTAATCTGTGACATGTTAGAGAGAATGTCAGGACTTTCTGCAGTATAAATGTTCTATTAACGAATTCTTGTCCTGCTAAATTATAGGGCTTTGGCTCCTGGGTCTGTAAAAGACACCAGTTCCTACTAAATCTTAAGAAACATTGACACCAGTCGATGCCTTGTCTTCAGACCCCAAGAAGATGACAATCAAAATGAAGTGCTTTCATGAGATATGGGGCCAGAAACTGAAACCATTCAATCCCTCCAGGTTCAGGGACTATTACTGAAGAGGTGGGTTTGTGATATTATAGTTAAAGCCAATTTTGAGGGATAAAATTATCTCAGAGTTTTTCTCTAAATTAAACATTAGCATCCAAAGCATGCTGACACAAGGCAGGTGTCTGGGTTCCTGTATCAGAATAATGGGGTTTTCTTAGGGCATTGATTTGATTTGTAATAAAAAAAAATTATAGGCGAGTTGTAATGTAATCTGAGCACTTTGGGAGACCTACGCAAAAAGATTAGAAGAGGCCAGGAGTTTGAGACCAGCCTGGGCAACATAGTGATGTTAGAGTAGGTAGTTAGACAGACATGAGCAGGGCAGGAAAAGGCCCCAAGTAATGTCAGGCAACCATCAGGTAACTGTGAGTTAGTTGTTAAAATGCTCCTCTGGGCTGGGCGTGGTGGTTCACACCTGTAATCCCAGCACTTTGGGAGCTCAGAGGGGTGGATCACCTGAGGTCAGGAGTTCAAGACCAGCCTGGTGAAAATGGTGAAACCCTGTCTCTACTAAAAATAAAAAAATTAGCAGGGCGTGATGGCACACACCAGTAATCCCAGCTACTTGGGAGGCTGAGAGGAGAATCGATGGAACCCAGGAGGCAGAGGTTGCAGTGAGCCGCGATCATGCCACTGCACTCAAGCCTGGCCAACAGGGCGAGACTCCATCTAAAAAAAAAAGTGTCCGTCTAAAATAATAATTGGTAACAGTCAGTGCCAGAGGAAGAGACAGTCTCCCGATAGATAGAAACACCTGGCACTGGTGATCAGCAGCTTCCTGATAAGCTCTCAGGAGTTGGGTGAGTAGGCTCAAGCATGCACATTAATCCTGTTGCCCACTCCAGCCTGGGCAACAGGAGCAAAACAGTGTCTCAAAAAAAAAAAATTAGCCGGTCGTAGTGGCGCATGCCTGTAACAGCAACCACCCAGGAGGCTGAGTCCTGAAAATTGCTTGAACCTGAGAGGTGGAGATTGCACCACTGCGCTCCAGACTAGGCAACATGGTGAGACCCTGTCTCAAAAAAAAAAAAGGAGTGACAGCTCCTATGCCAAACTTAGCAAAGTAAGACAATTAATTTTTCTCGTCATCATTTTAAATAGAGTAACAGAGAAAGTAGGAATGATTATCTTAAAACCACAACAACTATTTTCTTCTATGTCCCTTTCATATAAAAACTATATAACAGGCCGGGTGTGGTGGCTCACACCTGTTATCTCAGCACTTTGGGAGGCAGAGGCAGGCAGACCAACTGAGGTCAGGAGTTTGAGATCAGCTGGACCAACATG
>NW_020258507.1:0-6180 GCF_003255815.1 Theropithecus gelada | reverse complement strand
GTATTTTATTGAGGATTTTTGCATCGATGTTCATCAGGGATATTGGTGTAAAATTCTTTTTTTGTTGTGTCTCTGCCAGGCTTTGGTATCAGGATGATGTTGGCCTCATAAAATGAGTTAGGGAGGATTCCCTCTTTTTCTATTGATTGGAATAGTTTCAGAAGGAATGGTACCAATTCCTCCTTTTACCTCTGGTAGAATTCAGCTGTGAATCCATCTGGTCCTGGACTTTTTTTGGTTGGTAGGCTATTAATTATTGCCTCAATTTCAGAGCCTGCTATTGGTCTATTCAGGGATTCAACTTCTTCCTGGTTTAGTCTTGGAAGAGTGTAAGTGTCCAGGAAATTATCCATTTCTTCTAGATTTTCCAGTTTATTTGCGTAGAGGTGTTTATAGTATTCTCTGATGGTAGTTTGTATTTCTGTGGGGTCGGTGGTGATATCCCCTTTATCATTTTTAATTGCGTCGATTTGATTCTTCTTTTCTTCTTTATTAGTCTTGCTAGTGGTCTGTCAATTTTGTTGATCTTTTCAAAAAACCAACTCCTGTATTCATTGATTTTTTTTGGAGGGTTTTTTGTGTCTCTATCTCCTTCAGTTCTGCTCTGATCTTAGTTATTTCTTGCCTTCTGCTAGCTTTCGAATGTGTTTGCTCTTGCTTCTCTAGTTCTTTTAATTGCAATGTTAGAGTGTCAATTTTTGATCTTTCCTGCTTTCTCTTGTGGGCATTTAGTGCTATAAATTTCCCTCTACACACTGCTTTAAATGTGTCCCAGAGATTCTGGTATGTTGTATCTTTGTTCTCATTGGTTTCAAAGAACATCTTTATTTCTGCCTTCATTTATGTACCCAGTAGTCATTCAGGAGCAGGTTGTTCAGTTTCCATGTAGTTGAGCGGTTTTGATTGAGTTTCTTAGTCCTGAGTTCTAGTTTGATTGCACTGTGGTCTGAGAGACAGTTTGTTATAATTTCTGTTCTTGTACATTTGCTGAGGAGTGCTTTACTTCCAATTACGTGGTCAATTTTGGAATAAGTACGATGTGGTGCTGAGAAGAATGTATATTCTGTTGATTTGGGGTGGAGAGTTCTATAGATGTCTATTAGGTCTGCTTGCTGCAGAGATGAGTTCAATTCCTGGATATCCTTGTTAACTTTCTGTCTCGTTGATCTGTCTAATGTTGACAATGGAGTGTTGAAGTCTCCCATTATTATTGTATGGGAGTCTAAGTCTCTTTGTAAGTCTCTAAGGACTTGCTTTATGAATCTGGGTGCTCCTGTATTGGGTGCATATATATTTAGGATAGTTAGCTCTTCCTGTTGAATTGATCCCTTTACCATTATGTAATGGCCTTCTTTGTCTCTTTTGATCTTTGATGGTTTAAAGTCTGTTTTATCAGAGACTAGGATTGCAACCCCTGCTTTTTTTTGTTCTCCATTTGCTTGGTAAATCTTCCTCCATCCCTTTATTTTGAGCCTATGTATGTCTCTGCGTGTGAGATGGGTCTCCTGAATACAGCAGACTGATGGGTCTTGACTCTTTATCCAGTTTGCCAGTCTGTGTCTTTTCATTGGAGCATTTAGTCCATTTACATTTAAGGTTAAGATTGTTATGTGTGAACTTGATCCTGCCATTATGATATTAACTGGTTATTTTGCTCATTAGTTGATGCAGTTTCTTCCTAGCCTCGATGGTCTTTACATTTTGGCATGTTTTTGAGATGGCTGGTACCGGTTGTTCCTTTCCATGTTGAGTGCTTCCTTCAGGGTCTCTTGTAAGGCAGGCCTAGTGGTGACAAAATCTCTAAGCATTTGCTTATCTGTAAAGGATTTTATTTCTCCTTCACTTATGAAACTTAGTTTGGCTGGATATGAAATTCTGGGTTTAAAATTCTTTTCTTTAAGAATGTTGAATATTGGCCCCCACTCTCTTCTGGCTTGTAGAGTTTCTGCCAAGAGATCTGCTGTGAGTCTGATGGGCTTCCCTTTGTGGGTAACCCGACCTTTCTCTCTGGCTGCCCTTAAGATTTTTTCCTTCATTTCAACTTTGGTGAATCTGGCAATTATGTGTCTTGGAGTTGCTCTTCTCGAGGAGTATCTTTGTGGCATTCTCTGTATTTCCTAGATTTGAATGTTGGCCTGCCCTACTAGGTTGGGGAAGTTCTCCTGGATGATATCCTGAAGAGTGTTTTCCAACTTGGTTCCATTTTCCCCCTCACTTTCAGGCACCCCAATCAGACGTAGATTTGGTCTTTTTACATAATCCCATACTTCTTGCAGGCTTTGTTCATTTCTTTTTCTTCTTTTTTCTTTTGGTTTCTCTTCTCGCTTCATTTCATTCATTTGATCCTCAATCGCTGATACTCTTTCTTCCAGTTGATCGAGTCGGTTACTGAAGCTTGTGCATTGGTCACGTATTTCTCGTGTCATGGTTTTCATCTCTTTCATTTCGTTTATGACCTTCTCTGCATTAATTACTCTAGCCATCAATTCTTCCACTTTTTTTTCAAGATTTTTAGTTTCTTTGCGCTGGGTACGTAATTCCTCCTTTAGCTCTGAGAAATTTGATGGACTGAAGCCTTCTTCTCTCATCTCGTCAAAGTCATTCTCCGTCCAGCTTTGATCCGTTGCTGGCGATGAGCTGCGCTCCTTTGCCGGGGGAGATGTGCTCTTATTTTTTGAATTTCCAGCTTTTCTGTCCTGCTTTTTCCCCATCTTTGTGGTTTTATCTGCCTCTGGTCTTTGATGATGGTGATGTACTGATGGGGTTTTGGTGTAGGTGTCCTTCCTGTTTGATAGTTTTCCTTCTAACAGTCAGGACCCTCAGCTGTAGGTCTGTTGGAGATTGCTTGAGGTCCACTCCAGACCCTGTTTGCCTGGGTAACAGCAGCAGAGGCTGCAGAAGATAGAATATTTCTGAACAGCAAGTGTACCTGTCTGATTCTTGCTTTGGAAGCTTCCTCTCAGGGGTGTACTCCACCCTGTGAGGTGTGGGGTGTCAGACTGCCCCTAGTGGGGGATGTCTCCCAGTTAGGCTACTCAGGGGTCCGGGACCCACTTGAGCAGGGAGTCTGTCCCTTCTCAGATCTCAACCTCCGTGTTGGGAGATCCACTGCTCTCTTCAAAGCTGTCAGACAGAGTCGTTTGCGTCTGCAGAGGTTTCTGTTGCGTTTGTTATTGTTTACTGTGCCCTGTCCCCAGAGGTGGAGTCTACAGAGACAGGCAGGTTTCCTTGAGCTGCTGTGAGTTCCACCCAGTTGGAGCTTCCCAGCAGCTTTGTTTACCTACTTAAGCCTCAGCAATGGCGGGCGCCCCTCCCCCAGCCTCGCTGCTGCCTTGCTGGTAGATCACAGACTGCTGTGCTAGCAATGAGGGAGGCTCCGTGGGTGTGGGACCCTCCCGGCCAGGTGTGGGATATGATCTCCTGGTGTGCCTGTTTGCTTAAAGCGCAGTATTGGGGTGGGAGTTACCCGATTTTCCAGGTGTTGTGTGTCTCAGTTCCCCTGGCTAGGAAAAGGGATTCCCTTCCCCCTTGCACTTCCCAGGTGAGGCAATGCCTCGCCCTGCTTCAGCTCTCGCTGGTCGGGCTGCAGCAGCTGACCAGCACCGATTGTCTGGCACTCCCCAGTGAGATGAACCCAGTACCTCAGTTGAAAATGCAGAAATCACCGGTCTTCTGTGTCGCTGGCGCTGGGAGTTGGAGACTGGAGCTCTTCCTATTCGGCCATCTTGCTCTGCCCCACCTTTATTCTCTTAAGTCATGTAGACTTGTGCAGCTCTCAGTTAGCATGAGTTTGGGGCGTATCACTCTTAATGGTGGTAAAAGCTATCAGTTTTTGACCCAATTTAGCAATTTGCTGTCTTCTCTCTTTCTCATTTACCTGGCCCGAAAAGTGTAACTGTCTCTGTGAAAAAGACCCTGTGTTTATATCTTGGGTCAGTAGTTCTCGGTGGGGGAAGGTGACATTTCTTCTCCCCACCCAGGGAACGTTTGACAATGTCTGGAGACATTTTTGTTTGTCACAACTTGGAGGGGATGCTCCTGGTTTCTAGTGAGTAGAGGACAGAGTTGGAATTAAACATCTTCCAGTCCACAGGACAGTCCTCTACAACAGTAGTCCCCAACCTTTTAGGTACCAGGGACCGGTTTTGTAAAAGACAATTTTTCCATGGACCGGGGTGGGGGTGGGGGAGATGGTTTTGGGATGACTCAAGCACATTACATTTATTGTGTACTTTCTTTTTATTACATGGTAATATATAATGAAAAAATTATACAATTCACTATAGTGTAGAATCAGTAGGAGACCTGAGCTTGTTTTCCTATGACTAGATGCTCCCATCTGGGGTGATGGGAGACAGTGACAGATAATCAGGCATTAGATTCTCATAGAGCACATGACCTAGATCCCTTGCATGTATAGTTCACAGTAGGGTTTGTGCTCCTTTGAGAGTCTAATGCTCCTGCTGTTCTGACAGGTGGCAGAGCTCAGGCAACAACGTGAGTGACGGTGAGTGGTTGTAAACACAGATGAAGCTTCCTTGGCTTGCTGGCTGCTCACCTCCTGGGTGGCCAAGTTCCTAACAGGCCATGGACTGGTACCTACAACTATTGGACCCCTACCCTACAACAGTAATTATGCAACCCAGGATATTTACTAGTGCTGGACTTAGAAGCTCTGTTTTAGACCCATAAATCAATTGCATCATTTGGGTTTAAATCCTTGGCTATCTCTTAGCTTCTGCTCCACCTCTGTTCATAACTGTTGGCTTTAAGGAATCCTATTGAATCTGTCCCCAGGACTCTGATTTGTCATTATCTCCACTAGGCCTGACCTCAAGCCTTGAAAAAGAGACTCAGATAGGAAACCACAGCAACACTGTCTTGTTTTCCTAGCAAGCTCTGGGAGAAAGAAGGTAAGACAGAAGCTATTAGGATAAAGTGTAGGATCGCTTTTTGTGAGTGGTAGAGGTGAAATGGGATCTTGTCTGTGTCAGGTAAAACTAAAAGGCCCATGACATGAAGGAATTGGAAGTAGGTGAATGGCTGCTAAAGCTGAACAAGAAAGGGCAATTGATGGAAAGTAGCATGCAAAGAAATCATGTAGAGTGGATTTATAGGAGGCTAAATTAAACTGACATTGCTCAAGATACAACATTGCACAGAAAGTGGAAGGCAGGGCAGAAGGGAGAGCCAAGGAGACTGGGAGAGTCATGGTAATGGATGGAGCTACCTGTACCCTAAAGCTAGAGGGCTTTGAAATGGACACAATGTCTGCCCCAGAGAGCCTCTCATACTCTGCTAGGGTAAGAGAATAATCACTGGCAGTTCAGGGCCTAATTAGTCTGATTTAGCTGTAAAGGCTCCTGTCAGGTAGCACCTGGCTGCACCTACAAGACCAGTAGTTCTTAATAGGATGAAAGGAATTTCTTCTCACCCACCCAGGTCTGCTCTATCATCATCTTAGGGAAATTTTCTGATATACTGCTTGGCTCAGAAATCAATTTTTTGGTTAATTGGACACTTTAGTTAATGCAGAATTAACATGAGGCTGTGGAATGGTGGCAAGAGTCCTGGGCTTAGATCAAAGGCATAGCTCTGTTGCTTTCTAGTGAATTACATCAATTATCCAGGCTTCAGGCTTTGACTCTTCTAACTGGGTATCATATATCTGTCCTGTCTGTTTGTCAGTGATAATGCAGGAATCAAATGAAGTGATGTATGTAGGAGTGTTTTGAACATTCTATATTGAAATATACATATTGAAGATATTATATTATTACATGCTAACCATGAATTGCTATTTTCAAAGAATTAGAATAAAAGGACATGTAAAGTTCAAATTATGCAGAATATATTTTATTCTCTTACATGATACCAAATATTTTTCAGTATCAGAGAGGAGATGGCAGAGAAAAAAATGCAGAAATTTCAAAGTCACTGTCCAGGGTTCTGGCCTCTAAAGTGAAAAACATGAAGTTGATTCTTTAGTGAAACATATTAAGATGTTTCAGATTCACTCTGATGGTAGTTTCTTTTGCTGTGCAGAAGCTCTTTAGTTTAATTAGATCCCGTTTGTCAATTTTGGCTTTTGTTGCCGTTGCTTTTGGTGTACAGAATGGGAGAAAATTTTTGTAATCTACTCATCTGACAAAGGGCTAATATCCAGAACCTACAAAGAAC
>NW_020258506.1:0-6181 GCF_003255815.1 Theropithecus gelada | reverse complement strand
TCTGAGAAACTACGTAGTGTTCTGTTAATTCATCTCACAGAGTTACACCTGTCCCCTCAAGAGTCTGCTCGCTAAGCCTGTTCTTGTGGAACTCGCAAAGTGACATTTGGAAGCCCATAGAGTCCTATGGTGAAAAAGAAAATATCCTCAGAGAAAACTGGAAAGAAGCTTTCTGAGAAACTGCTTTGTGATGTGTGACTTCCACTCACAGAGTTACATCTGTGTTTCCTGGATCTCTTTGCAGCCTTATTTCTGTGGAATCTGAGAACAAATATTTCGGATCCCTTTTAAGACTATAGGTCCAAAGGAAATATCCTCCGATTACAAAGAGAAAGAAGCTTTCTGAGAAACTTCTTTGTGTTCTATGAAATCATCTCACAGAGTCACAGCTTTCCCCTCAAGAAGCCTTTCCCTAAGACAGCTCTTGTGGAATTTGCAAAGTGATATTTGGAAGCCCATAGAGGGCTATGGTGAAAAAGGAAATATCCTCCGATGAAATCTGGAAAGAAGCTTTCTGAGAAACTGCTGAATGTTCTGTTAATTCATCTCACAGAGTTACAGCTTTCCCCTCAAGAAGCCGCTCGCTAAGCCTGTTCTTGTGGAATTCGCAAAGTGATATTTGGAAGCCCATAGAGGGCTATGGTGAAAAAGAAAATATCCTCAGAGAAAAACTGGAAAGAAGCTCTGAGAAACTGCTTTGTGATTTTCGACTTCCACTCACACAGTTACATCTGTATTTCGTGGATCTCTTTTCTAGTCTTATTTCTGTGGAATCTGAGGAGTGATATTTCGGATCCCTTGGAAGATTATAGGGCCAAAGGAAATATCCTCCGATAACAAAGAGAAGGAAGCTTTCTGACAAACTTCTTTGTGTTCTGTGAAATCATCTCACATAGTTACAGCTTCACCCTCAAGAAGCCTTTCGCTAAGACAGTTCTTGTGGAATTTTCAAAGTGATATTTGGAAGCCCATAGAGGGCTATGTTGAAAAAGGAAATATCCTCAGAGAAAAACAGGAAAGAAGCTTTCTGAGAAACTGCTTTGTGATGTGTGACTTCCACTTACAGAGTTACATCTGTATTTCGTGCATCTATTTGCTAGCCTTATTTCTGTGGAATCTGAGAACAGATATTTCGGATCCCTTGGAAGACTAGAGGGCCAAAGGAAATATACTCCGAAAACAGAGATAGAAGCTTTCTGAGAAACTTCCTTGTGTTCTGTGAAATCATCTCACAGAGTTACAGCTTTCTCCTCAAAAAGCCTTTCGCTAAGACAGTTCTTGTGGTATTTTAAAGTGATATTTGGAAGCCCATAGAGGGCTATGGTGAAAAAGGTAATATCCTCCGATGAAATCTGGAAAGAAGCTTTCTGAGAAACTGCTTAGTATTCTGTTAATTCGTCTCACAGTGCTACAGCTTTCCCCTCAAGAAGCCGCTCGCTAAGCCTGCTCTTGTGGAATTCGCAAAGTGATATTTGGAAGCCCATAGAGGGCTATGGTGAAAAAGAAAATATCCTCCGAGAAAAACTGGAAAGAAGCTTTCTGAGAAACTGCTTTGTGATGTGTCACTTCCACTCACAGAGTTACATCTGTATTTCGTGGATCTCTTTGCTAGCCTTATTTCTGTGGTATCTGAGAACAGATATTTCGGATCCCTTTGAAGACTCTAGGGCGAAAGCAAATATCCTCCGATAACAAAGAGAAAGAAGCTCTCTGAAAAACTTCTTTGTGTTCTGTGAAATCATCTCGCAGATTTACAGCTTTCCCCTCAAGAAGCCTTTCGCTAAGACAGTTCTTGTGGAATTTGCAAAGTGATATTTGGAAGCCCATAGAGGGCGCTGGTGAAAAAGGAAATATCCTCCGATGAAATCTGGAAGGAAGCTTTCTGATAAACTGCTTAGTGTTCTGTTAATTCATCTCACACAGTTACACCTTTCCCCTAAAGAAGCCGCTCGCTAAGCCTGTTCTTGTGGAATTCGCAAAGTGATATTTGGAAGCCCGTAGACGGCTATGGTGAAAAAGAAAATATCCTCAGAGAAAAGCTGGAAAGAAGCTTTCTGAGAAACTGCTTTGTCATGTGTGACTTCCATTCACAGAGTTACATCTGTATTTCGTGCATCTCTTTTCTAGCCTTATTTCTGTGGTATCTGAGAACAGATATTTCGGATCCCTTTGAAGACTCTAGGGCGAAAGCAAATATCCTCCGATAACAAAGAGAAAGAAGCTCTCTGAGAAACTTCTTTGTGTTCTGTGAAATCATCTCACAGAGTTACAGGTTTCCCCTCAAGAAGCCTTTTGCTAAGACAGTTCTTGTGGAATTTGCAAAGTGATATTAGGAAGCCCATAGAGGGCGCTGGTGAAAAAGGAAATATCCTCCGATGAAATCTGGAAAGAAGCTTTCTGAGAAACTGCTTAGTGTTCTGTTAATTCATCTCACACAGTTACACCTTTCCCTAAAGGAGCCGCTCGCTAAGCCTGTTCTTGTGGAATTCGCAAAGTGATATTTGGAAGCCCGTAGACGGCTATGGTGAAAAAGAAAATATCCTCAGAGAAAAGCTGGAAAGAAGCTTTCTGAGAAACTGCTTTGTCATGTGTGACTTCCATTCACAGAGTTACATCTGTATTTCGTGCATCTCTTTTCTAGCCTTATTCCTGTGGAATCTGAGAACAGATATTTCGGATCCCTTTGAAGACTATAGGCCCAAAGGAAATATCCTCCAATAACAAAGAGAAAGAAGCTTTCTGAGAAACTTCTTTGTGTTCTGTGAAATCATCTCACAGAGTTACAGCTTCACCCTCAAGAAGCCTTTCGCTAAGGCAGTTCTTGTGGAATTTGCAAAGTGATATTTGGAACCCCATAGAGGCCTATGGTGAAAAAGAAAATATCCTCAGAGAAAACCTGAAAAGAGGCTTTCTGAGAAAGTGCTTTGTGATGTGTGACTTTCACTCACAGAGTTATATCTGTATTTAGTGGATCTCTTTCCTAGCCTTATTTCTTTGGAACCTGAGAACAAATATTTCGGATCGCTTTTAAGACTAGAGGGCCAAAGTAAATATCCTCCGATAACAAAGAGAAAGAAGCTTTCTGACAAACTTCTTCGTGTTCTGTGAAATCATCTCACAGAGTTACAGCTTTCCCCTCAAGAAGCCTTTCTCTAAGACAGTTCTTGTGGAATTTTCAAAGTGATATTTGGAAGCCCATAGAGGGCTATGGTGAAAAAGAAAATATCCTCAGAGAAAAACTGGAAAGAAGTTTTCTGAGAAACTGCTTTGTGATATGTGACTTCCACTCACAGAGTTACATCTGTATTTCGTGGATCTCTTTGCTAGCCTTATGTCTGTGGTATGTGAGAACAGATATTTCGGATCCCTTTGAAGACTCTAAGGGGAAAGGAAATATCCTCTGATAACAAAGAGAAAGAAGCTCTCTGAGAAACTTCTTTGTGTTCTGTGAAATCATCTAACAGAGTTACAGCTTTCCCGTCAAGAAGTCTTTCGCTAAGACAGTTCTTGTGGAATTTGCAAAGTGATATTTGGAAGCCCATAGAGGGCTATGGTGAAAAAGGAAATATCCTCCGATAAAATTTGCAAAGATGTTTTCTGAGCAACTGTTTAGTGTTCTGTTAATTCATCTCACAGTGTTACAGCTTTCCCCTCAAGAAGCCGCTCGCTAAGCCTGCTCTTGTGGAATTCTCAAAGTGATATTTGGAAGCCCATAGAGGGCTATGGTGAAAAAGAAAATATCCTCAGAGAAACACTGGAAAGAAGCTTTCTGAGAAACTGCTTTGTGATGTGTGACTTCCACTCACAGAGTTACATCTGTATTTCGTGGATCTCTTTGCTAGCCTTATTTCTGTGGTATCTAAGAACAGATATTTTGGATCCCTTGGAAGACTACAGGGCCAAAGGAAATATCCTCCGATAACAAAGAGAAAGAATCTTTCTGAAAAACTTCTTTGTGTTCTGTGAAATTATCTCACAGAGTTACAGCTTTCCCCTCAAGAAGACTTTCGCTAAGAGAGTTCTTGGGGAATTTGCAAAGTGATATATGGAAGCCCATAGAGGGCTATGGTGAAAAAGGAAATATCCTCCGATGAAATCAGGAAAGAAGCTTTCAGCGAAACTGCTTAGTGTTCTGTCAATTCATTTCACAGTGTTAATGCTTTCCCCTCAAGAAGCCGCTCGCTAAGCCTGTTCTTGTGGAATTCGCAAAGTGATATTTGGAAGCCCTTGGAGGACTATGGTGAAAAAGAAAATATCCTCAGAGAAAAACTGGAAAGAAGCTTTCTGAGAAACTGCTTTGTGATGTGTGACTTCCACTCACATAGTTACATCTGTATTTCTTGGATCTCTTTGCTAGCCTTATTTCTGTGGAATCTGAGGACTGATATTTCGGATCCCTTTGAAGACTATAGGGCCAAAGTAAATATCCCCCGATAACAGAGAAAGAAGCTTTCTGAGGAGCTTCCTTGTGTTCTGTGAAATCCTCTCACAGAGTTACAGCTTTCTCCTCAACAAGCCTTTCGCTAAGACAGTTCTTGTGGTATTTGCAAAGTGATATTTGGAAGCCCATAGAGGGCTATGGTGAAAAGGGAAATATCCTCAGAGAAAAACTGGAAAGAAGCTTTCTGGGAAACTGCTTTGTGATGTGTTACTTCCACTCACAGAGTTATATCTGTATTTCGTGGATCTCTTTGCTAGCCTTATTTCTGTGGAATCTGAGAACTGATATTTCGGATCCCTTTGAAGTCTATGGGGCCGAAGGAAATATCCTCTGATAACAAAGAGAAAGAAGTTTTCTGAGAAACGTCGTTGTGTTCTGTGAAATCATCTCACAGAGTTACAGCTTTCCCCTCAAGAAGCGTTTCGCTAAGACAGTTCTTGTGGAATTTGCAAACTGATATTTGGAAGCCCATAGAGGGCGCTGATGAAAAAGGAAATATCCTCCAAAGAAATCTGAAAAGAAGGTTTCTGAGAAACTGCTTAGTGTTCTGTTAATTCATCTAACAGACTTACAGCTTACCCCTGAAGAAGCCGCTCACTAACCCTGTTCTTCTGGAATTCGCAAATGGATACTTGGAAGCCCATAGAGGGCTACGGTGAAAAAGAAAATATCCTCAGAGAAAAACTGGAAAGAAGATTTCTGAGAAACTGCTTTGTGATGTGTGACTTCCACTCACAGAGTTACATCTGTATTTCGTGGATCTCTTTGCTAGCCATATTTCTGTGGAATCTGAGAACAGATATTTCGGATCCCTTGGAAGACTAGAGGGCCAAAGGAAATACACTCCGATAACAAAGAGAAAGAAGCTTTCTGAGAAACTTCTTTCTGTTCTGTGAAATCATCTCACAGTGTGACATCTTTCCCCTGAAGAAGAATTTCTCTAAGACAGTTCTTGTGGAATTTGCAAAGTGATATTTGGAAGCCCCTAGAGGGCTATGGTGAAACAGGAAATATCCTGCGATGAAATCTGGAAAGAAACTTTCTGAGAAACTGCTTAGTGCTCTGTTAATTCATCTCACAGGGTTACAGCTTTCCCTTCAAGAAGCCGCTCGCTAAGCCTGTTCTTGTGGAATTCGCAAAGTGATATTTGGAAGCCCATAGTGGGCTATGGTGAAAAAGAAAATATCCCCAGAAAAAAACTGGAAAGAAGCTTTCTGAGAAACTGCTTTGTGATATGTGACTTCCACTCACAGAGTTACATCTGTATTTCTTGGATCTCTTTGCTAGCCTTATTTCTGTGGTATCTGAGAACAGATATTTCGTATCCTTTTGAGGACTCTAGGGGAAAGGAAATATCCTCCGATAACAAAGAGAAAGAATCTTTCTGAGAAACTTCTTTGTGTTCTGTGAAATCATCTCACAGAGTTNTGACATTTGGAAGCCCATAGAGTCCTATGGTGAAAAAGAAAATATCCTCAGAGAAAACTGGAAAGAAGCTTTCTGAGAAACTGCTTTGTGATGTGTGACTTCCACTCACAGAGTTACATCTGTGTTTCCTGGATCTCTTTGCTGCCTTATTTCTGTGGAATCTGAGAACAAATATTTCGGATCCCTTTTAAGACTATAGGTCCAAAGGAAATATCCTCCGATTACAAAGAGAAAGAAGCTTTCTGAGAAACTTCTTTGTGTTCTATGAAATCATCTCACAGAGTCACAGCTTTCCCCTCAAGAAGCCTTTCC
>NW_020258505.1:0-6182 GCF_003255815.1 Theropithecus gelada | reverse complement strand
ACTTCATCATATGCTTTTGTGTGAATAGCAAATAGCAAAATACTAGAATGTAAACAGTTTTGTCAGTTTAGAGATCAAGTCCTTTTTTCTTCTTGAGTGTTACCTGTCTTGGAATTTAGCTGGGTTTAAAAGTAGTGGAATTATCAGGAAATTCTAGAGAGAGCCAGTCTCCAGTTGCAGGTAGGTGTGCCTGGCACTCACCAGCTGCGGGCACAGATGCAGGCGTCTCAAAGCACCAAGCGTTACAGGTGCCAGTTCTGCAGAGCCTGCAGCCTCTTCTGCCACTTGGCAAAGTTGTTCTTCAGGGTCTGCTTCAGCGTGGGCAGAATGGCACATGCTGCCACAGGCTTGGGGCTCAGAAGCAGGCTGGGGGTGGATAGAGAGACTGTCACCTTCAGTGTCCCCAGGAGTGGAGCGTGCTGGGAGTAGGGTCTGTATGGCCTTCACTGGGACCCAGTGAGGCCACGGCCACCTCTGCTTCTGCGCTGCCACCCCTCCACCACTCCCTCCCTGCGGCCCAGGTAGCAGGGTTGCCCCGCTGTTCCCACATCCATGGGACTTATCGTTTCTTGGAGAGGCTCTTGGTGGAGACCTTGGGGAACTGAATGGCTTTTTGGTCCCTGGATGAAGGAAGAGTCAGCAATGAGCCCCAAACAGGCCCCAGGGATGAGGCACGGGTGACTGGACACTCACCTGGAAGAACTAGATCCAGCCTCCTTTGGGGCCGCCTGGGGCCTCTGGCTCTTTTCCCTTGGGCTGCAGCTTTAGGTCCCCCGGTACTAATATTACTCGGACTTGAGGTACTGCAGCTGAAAGACGGGGACATCAGCATGGTGGGGCCCGCAGCAGCGCCAGCCAGCACAGCCACCCCCACCAGCCAGGGCCTCACCTCTTGGGCCTGCTGGATGTTGACATTCCACAGCTGGCAGATGAGAACTTCACACTGCTGAAGTGTGGTGGGCTTTCATAGGTGCTGGTGCAGCGTCACTGGAGGGTGTGCTCCCATCACCTCCCAAGCCCAAGGGTTGGGCTGTGTGGCAAGTACCCCCAGTCTACTCTGAACACAGCGGCCAGTACCATCAGGGCTGCTGCAGCTTCCCCATTCAGTCAGCAGCCTCATGGCTGAGGCATAGAGGACATAGCCCAGGGCAAGGAGCAGTGTCAGGGAGGGGCCGAACTCAGAACAGGGAGGCCTCAAAGGCGGCCAGCAGCAGCCAGAGCATCATCTGGTAGCTACCCAGGAGGTGCAGGCTGAACCTGGGGTCATGGGAGTGGCTAGTGGCCAGTCTCTACCCATGGGGCTTACCAGGTGCCTGCTGGCCAGCGCAAGCTCGTGAGATGGTAGAGACAGAAACTTGCTGAGGAAGTCGTCCCAGGAATGCAGAGTCACCCAACATCTGGCCTGCAAACTGATGCATCAAGGCAGGGAGGCCTGGGATGGTGGCATCACAGGACAACAGTGCCCCACCCCCACAGGCCACCCTGGGACTGCACCCTGGACAGGAGCATCCAGAATCCTCTGAAGAAGCCAGGCTCGTTCTGCCCAGTCATTGCAGTCGATGGCAGACGACCACCAGAAGAGCACACAGACCAAGCTGGCAATCTCGTAGCCTAAGATGGACTGCAGCTCTGGGTTCCCCTGGTACTAAAATTTCAAACCTTGACAGCACATTGATGATTTAGAAACCCAGGCTGCAGGGACAAGTCAGAAAACACAGCTCACACACAACTCAGAGGAGCGGAGCTGCCTCTGCTCAGAGGGGAGGAGGGAGCTGGGGACAGGTCAGGGCCCAACCCATGCACCTCTGGGACAGGGACCTCTCAGCTGGTACTGACCCAGGTCTGGGAGAATGAGTCCATCTTCACCCGTGATGCCCTCGAGGAGCTGCTTATTTTCATTCTCATTCTAGGTGGTGCCCCAGGCGAGTGTGAAGTGTGTGGGCTGAACTTAGAGTTGCCAGAGAGAAGCGCCTCTGCCCTCAGCATCAAGGTGAAGGGAGGGGAGTGGTCTTCACCCCACAGGCCTCTAACAGTGCCAACAAGGCGATGGGGGTGTGGCCCTGCCTCCCACAATACTGGCTCCATCTGAGTGGGGCCTGGGTCTGGCACTTGGCTGATCACAGGCTGAGGGGGAACGAATCCTTTGAGGAAGGGAACCCTGATGGCTGTTTGTACCGGAAAAGAGCCATAGTTTGTACCGGAAATATCTGGCGCAGGTACTCCAGGGCCACTTCCAGGTGGTACTCTATTTGCTGGACACCATGCTGCCCCATCTTGTCCAGGTCATTGGCTGGGTAAGAGCCGTTGGGGTTCATGGGGCCAAAGTCCAGTCAGGACAAGAAGGAGCAGCTGTAGGGCATTCTCCACACTGGTCCAAGATAGACTTGACCGTGTGCTTGGTTTGCATAATGAGCTGAGCAAGGCGCAGGGCCTATGTGGGAGGTGCAGGCAGGTCACTGACAGACTGGCCTGTGCTGCCACCCAGGTAGGCCGGCCGGGGGCCGCAAGACCAATCCGCAGCCAGACCACTGAGTGCCAGGAGGAGCAGCTTCTGCCAGGGAACTTTTAAAGACTAAAGGATGATCTTCTAAATGTTAAATATTCCGAACAACACTGCCTTTGTTATCAGGAAAAACCAGACTTTACTGAAAAGGGGGAAGGGAGATACAGCCTCAACCCTAAGCCCAGCCTTGACCCTTCCCAGCAGAACACAGCACTCTGTGGGGACTGTTAAGTCCCATGGCTCCAGGGTCCCTGAGGATGGGCGCTGGTGATCACTCACCAGGGTGTGGGCCTCTGGCATAAACATCAGAGTGTGCTGACAGTCCTGGTCCTCCAGGCTGTAGACGTGGCTCTTCACCTTGAAGGACGCATCAGTGATTGCTGGCAGCCACAGTGACAGGTAACTGCTGGTGAACATGGGGGCTGTGAAGAGTCAGTGCTGGTAGTGGAGGGGTGACAAGCTCTGGCTCCAGGAACAGCTTCTCACCTGGAAGGCAGGAGACGAACCTGGTGCCCACCCAGGGGCACCAAGTACCCAGCTGCTGCCTGCAAAACTTTGGGTGGTCCCTGAGGTGTCTGGGGAGCCATGACTCAGGGGTGTCATCCTGAGGCCCTGGTTTGTAGCGTCTCCTATGCAGTAGGTGGCTGACATGGGGAGGGCGGGTGGGGTAGCTGGTGGCTCACAGAGCCCCCAGCAGTGTTTACAGGTGGCAAACACCAGGAGGAGTGACAGAAGCCAATGCCCAACCCAGTCAGGATGAACACACAGCAGAGACCTGGCTCACCACCTGAGGCAGCTGCCACGAGTCACCAGCAAGAAAGTGGGGCCACAGCTTGGACTGTGCAGCTCCCCACTATGGGCACACCTGCAGTCCCTCGCTCAGTGCCTGGTGGTTGCAGGGAAGGCGGGGGTGCAGCCAGTCTCACACTTCAGGGTGCAGATGTGTCCCAGGAGTCTCCACAGCACTCTTTCCTGGGGCCCACTCAGCACGTGGTTCCCTTCTGCAGACCTGCCACCCACCAGCTAAGGTCCTGGCCTGGTCTGGCTGGGTCGGGGTCTGCCAGACGGGCCCAGACTGAGAACTTACCTGGATTATCTCGGTCACTGTTGGGCTGGGCAAGGACTTTGACCACTGGGAACATCATGAGTGCATGTTTGGGGCTGACCAAGTCTGTGCAGAGCTCGCGGTGCAGGAAGACCACGAACGGCTTTGTGTACATCAGCAGATTCTCCTGGACAGAGTGTGCCCTGGGGACTGAGGTGGAAATTTGGGATCAGCCCTCTCGATGGAGGCAGGGGCTGCACCACTCCGTGCCCATAAGACCGCTGCTCATCCCTGGACTTCCAGATTCCCTGGCCAAGGTGATAAGATGTCATAGATGATAGCTTAGAGGGCTGTGGGTGGGCACGGAGAGCAGGCCAGAGGCAGGTGACACCCAGGTCCTCTGAGGACACTCTTTTTGGCAAGGCTGAGGCCTGTTTCCAAGAGGAATGAGGCCACCATGGCAGAGGCTGGCTCAGCCTGTGGGGGCCAATGGATGATCCCCCAGAGGATCCAAAGGGGAAGGGCTTGGGCAAGAAGAGAAGTAGTCAGTGGGCACCCCAGGTGCCACGTTAGCCTGGAGGTCTGCCATGAGGATCAAGCAGGGGATGAGGGCAAGACGGCCACTGCTGTACTCTCCTCTGTGCAGGTGAGGGTCAAGGGATAGTTTGGGTGTTGCTGAATGTTTATCTGGACCAGAAGTGGGAGGGGACAGGGCAGGATGGGTCATTGGTGTACTGCTTCCATGAGAAAGCAGTTTTAGGACCTGGCAAAGTTGAGTCTAGAAGGGCTGGTCTGTGCTCCACTAGGGAAGGCCTGGGAGAAGACCACAGGAGACCACTGGGGCCAGGGCCAGGCTGACCCCAGGATAGGCAGCTGGCTTGGTTTACTGGCCCACAGGAGCAACATTAATCCTCAGGAGCCAGTGACATGACTGTGAGGAGAGAGGCTGAGGCTTATTTTTCCAAGGCACCGGGAGTCCATGGAACTGTCACTGCCGGGAGGCTGCTTGTCGGAGCATGCTGCCATGGCTGCAGGTAGGTCAGCCACATCTCCAGGACCTGTGGGAGGGGGTGTGAGCTGAGAGCCCAGTGGCTGGGGGCCAAATCTTCTGGTGGCGTGGAGGCCGTGTCCCAGCTGGCAGCTGGGTGAGGCTGGCTCTTCCTCCATACCCCAGAGGGTGCAGGAGAGATGTGCACAGCCCTGTGAGGTTTGGCTCTGTTGGTGGCCATGGGTGGGCTTTTCCCAGCCCAAGGGGCTCAGTGCTCCCTGGACAGGTAAGAGTAGGAACCTGCCTGGCACCAGAAAGCTGGGACAAGGCAGGGCTTTCCTGTACCTGAGGGTTTGCTTTGGAAACTAAAAGAACCATGTGGCCCTCTTGTTCTCATTTGCAACAGGGGACCACACTCATTAGGATAGACAGAGAACACAGACAAGTGTGACACGGCAATACTCAAGAGTTTTGAACGATGTGTCCAGGGGCCAGTGGCCAAAGCAATGCTGCATGAAAAGGTCGTTTTTGCTGGACAAACGTTGGGACGGGGCCTTGCAGGAAATAGGGTCACCTGCTGCTTGCCCGGTAAGGAGGCCCTGCTCACAGATGAGCCCAGGGCTCCCATCAAGGAGGGTCAGCTCTGCCAGGGGAGAGCACTGGGGATCTCCAGAAGGTCAGAGTTGGCTTCAGCCCCTGTTTCTCAGAGGAAGAAATCAAGGTTCAGAGAGGCCAGTGAACATCCCAAGGAGACAGCACATAGGCGGCTGAGCCACTGCAGCTCCCACATGCTCCTCATCTCAGTCCTACACAGACAGCCCACTTTGGTGGTCCTGGAGTCAGGGCCACACCAGCTCTTCTGATAGGAGTAGGGAGGAGCTAGAGATGGCAGCATGTTGAGGCCTCTGGCCAGTCTGGGGAGAGAGGCTCTGGGAGCCTGCTGGTCAGGGTGATGAGGCACCTGCCTAGCCCTCCAGAGGCCTCAAGTGCTCTGTGAGCAGGAGAGGACTTACCCTGTTCGCTATGCCCTGGGGTGAGATCCTTGTGGGCAATAGCTGAGGAGGGGAAAGCAGGGGAGACAAAAGTGGCGGGAAACCACAAGGGTCACCCACCCTTTGAACTCCTCCAGGGACCTGGTGGCATGGGAGTGGGTGAGGTCTGCTCTGGATTCAGGTTGTTTCTGAAAGCATGCAGGTGCTTCAGCAGCAGGCACACCAGCAGTGCTCCTCAGTGGGCCTGAACCACTGCTAGGTGGAGGAGGAAGGGTCAGGGTTGGGAAAGGCTGGTGACCCACAGCATTCATTCTCCAGGTCTGACCACATCCCGCCCCGGGCTGGTGGCTTTCCTTCCCCACGGGAGGCACGAGCCAGGCCAACAGTGGGAGCACCCTCTGGGGTACCACTGTGCCTGGCACTCAGCGGACGTGCCTTGCACTGCTTGGTCTGAACTATGACCAGCTTGTGATAGGGAAGTACTTGGCCCAACACCCACAGAGCCCACCCTGCGGAGGGCTCACTAAGACACACATCTGCAGGGGATCTCCTAGCCCTGCTTCTACACCGCTGTGCACCTGAAGTGGGTGATACAGGCCACAGCTTTCCAGGCTGTGCCCTTGGGCACTGCTTGATCCTCAGGGTAGGAGAAGG
>NW_020258504.1:3652-12817 GCF_003255815.1 Theropithecus gelada | reverse complement strand
TTCGTTCCTTATCCACCCTGCAGTGTGTGTGTGTGTGTGTGTGTGTGTGCACGCGCATGCACACGCTTGAGTGCAGATGTGTGAAAAGACTTGTGTTAAGCCATGTGGGACTGTGAGACAAAAATACCAAGTTGAGAGATTTAGAATCTAGTGGTAAGCACAACAATTGCCTACCCTACATCAGGACCCAGAGGCAAGTAAAACACGAGTAAAACGTGCCTGTGACCTTGCTTCTCTTTCCTAGCCCTTTCTCAATTTAAACTAAGGTTTAGAACCAGAAACCTGTGTGTCTCTCTCAGAATGAAAATTGGGTGTGGAGATGACGTTATTTTTTTCTGTTAAAGTGCCATAGACTTTAGAAGATCACTGAACCCCAAAATACTATAAACTCCAACCAAACTCGTTTAAAATTACTCTTGATGCTGGTAAGAGCCAGCTAAAAAACGGAACAAAACCTGGACTGCTTCATATCTTCTACTCACACCAAAATGTAATGATGCTTTCAGATTTTAGCCAGAAAATGACTTGACAATAAATACTTCTATTTTATGCTTAGGGAATTATTCCCAGCAGCGAGCAAAATTTGCAAAGAATGAATCTCTGGAATGTACTTATCCAATCACAATTTTTGAAAAAATATGCGTTAGAATTAGATAGCTTGTTGGTTTTCTGCACAATTCCTGGGCCAGGTGGAAGACATGGCTACTCTGAATATAAAAGCTAAGTAAGAGAGCAGATAGATAATTTTAAATGTTTTGAGTTTTCACATAATCATGGGAAGGACTTGTGTCTCCATTTTTTTAATATAAGAAAAAAGTGTCTAGCCCATTTATTTTGAAAACAAGTTTTGACGCTAGAAAATAGGTTTCCATCTGATAGGCACATCCTTCTTGATGGTATCATTAGTGTATAAACAGATGCAAATTCTGATTCTGTGGGAGCACAGATGAGGCTCACTGCCTGCACCTGTGCAGGGTTCAACCATACTCTAGGTTTTCAAATGTATTTTACTTTCAGAGGACAACATTTATTTGCCCATGTTTTATCAAAGTAACCTGATATTGAGAGTTGGAATGCAGGGAGAAGTGCTGCTACAACTTTATTTTAGAGATTACTGAAACGCTCATTCTGTTTTGTGGTTTCTGTCCCAAGCTGAGTCTTGGGAAAATAACCTTATGCTCCATTGAGAGTGCTTAGTGCTGACATACAGAAATTGTTCCCAAGGCACTGGGCCAGTCAGCGCTCCTCCTTCTCCATCTCTGCCCTTTCACTGGTTGGTCTCCATGCCCTTGTTGCCTGGTTTCTCTGTCGAGTGCCAGAGCTGCCTGCAGAGATTTTAGCATTTGTGAGGAACATTCAGAACACAGCAACTTAGATCTGGCATGGATATAGAAGCCTGCTCCCTGCAAAGCTCCAGGCATGCTCTGAGGAAGTCCGTGGGCTGGGTGGATAACCAGGCCACTTTCTGATACCAGCTTTTAATTCATTCCATCCATAATAGCCATTTACTGTGTATCTTTTCTGTGGCAGGCAATGTATTAACATTTTAAACACGTAAGTGTTATGATCACATTTGCAGTTTTGAGATCGCTCTCAGAAAGCAGTAAGGAGAATCGAGTGGCTTGAGTCCATGAACTTTGCTGGATTTGTTTCTGTGGAGGGTTAAAAATTGGTGTTGAAGGCAGTTTATTGAAGATGATATAAGCAAAAATAAAAGTATGAGTTTCGGGGCAATACTTCTCCCCTCCATCAAAACCTGAAATAAGCAAAACAAAGGGATAATAATTGGTTAACAAGAGAAATACCATCCTTAATAAAACCAAGGACATTTCATAACAAACAACTATATGCCAGGAAAAAAATGTGTTAAATTCTATGAAAATGTGTCAAATCCTCAAAAAAAAAATTATACCATAGCGAGTATTACAGAACATTTTTCAGAGTAAATAGCAATTATACTAATTGACATATATGTGACAACCACAGCCAAAGATGTTTTTAAGTACAATGAGATCTAGGGTTGTGGTTGGACCACAGAGGAGCAAACCCAGTTTAATACCAGGTAATGTCAGGAGGCAGCAAGCTGAAGAAAAAATCACTTTTATAATCCATGTCCATCACCTGGAATTGGCTTTCTTGCCAAGTACTGACTTCTGGCGGGATTGGAGAGTGAGGCCAGCAGAGGAGGAAGCCAGGGCTGATGACAGTGCAGAGAGCGCAGGACCCTGGATCTCTGTGAGGAGCCTGTGGGAATTAGAGGGGATGTCGTCCCTCAGATTAAGAAGTTATCAGATTTGTCAAGATTTGTTGGAGACCTTAAGTCTTATTAAAAGTTAAATATTTTTCCAGATAACTTCCATTTGTCCCTCCCTACTTTTTCCTTAGCAGATAGCTAGCACCATAAAAATGAATAATAATCCAAAGGAAACAAAAAGGAAATTGGCTCAAAGATTGGAAAAACAAGGAAGAAAAGTAACGAAAGCAAAAAGGTAAATAAATAACATACATGAAAAGAGTACCAAAAGAGTTTAGACAATTAGTTCACCATAATCTCAAAGAAATTGCATAGAATATCAGCTATCTAAAAATAAACTCAAGTAATCCATATAAATATTGAAAATGGTGGTTATATGATCCCAGAAGAAAGAAATAAGTAATTTGGCAGGGTTCTAGAGATAAATTTAAGAGAGAAATACAGATATTCATAGAAATTAAAAGCATATTATAAATAAACCAAGAAATAACTAAAACAAATACAACCAAAAATAAAAGGATGTGGCAAGTGAGCTTTAGAAAGGCACATTGTATTAACCGCGTAGTGGATGTCTGTCGTTAGGTTTAGCTCCCCCAACATATGAACCTCTTTCTGTGTTTGGACAATACTTCACCATACGCTGGATTGCTTGTCCACATTCCCTTTCAAATAAGAAAAAAAGTATATGACTTGACAGTAAACACACACTGAGGATGAATTTCGTTTCAGGAAAAGAAAGAATTAGTGCATTCAAATGGAGGTCAGTATAAAATTTTCAAACCAACAGAGAGGAAGAGAGAGAGAAAGAAGAGGGAGAGAGAGAGAAAGAAAGGGAAAGAGAGAGAGAGAAACAGAGAGGACGGAAATGCATATATAGGCTATGGTCAAATAATCTCATATGAGTCAAGTTGTGTCCAGAAGAAAAGGAAAGAAAGAATGGAGAGGAGCAATATTAGAAGAGATAATAACTGAGCATTTCCACCTACCAATTCTAGAAGCTCAGTGAAGTCAAAACAACAAAAACTCAGCACAACAAAACAAACACACCTAGGCATATTGCCATCAAATTCCTGAAAAACAAAGATAAAGAAAATATCCTAAAGGATTCTGAAGAAAAGATAAGATTGCATACAAAGGAACAAAAATTAGACTTACAGCTGACTTTGGAGCAGAAATTATGGAAGCCAAAAGACAATCATTACTGAAAGAGTTGCACGGGAAGGGTTGCCAATCTAGAATTTATTTTCAGCAAACTTATACCATAGCAGGTATTACATGATGTTTTCCAGAGTAAATAGCAATTACACTAAATAGAAGCACATAACTTCAGAAAGGAGTAAAGGGCACTGGAAAAGGTAAATATGTGTGTAAATGCATATAATAATATTAACTGCATAAGGGAAAAACAGATTACTGTAACTGGAAGAGTTTATAGCCTGTAGCTCTAAAATATATGACAAAAATAGCACAAAGACAGGAGACAGTAAATAAACTTAAACTGTTGGGAGGTTTTTTCCAAAAGTCAGGAAATAATAATTACATTTATTTAATGTAAACAGCAATAATTTAAAAATGCATATAGTAATTTCTGGGGTAAGAATGAAAAGAATGCTTAAAAACTATAACTGAAGTATTAATAAAATATATATAATTCATATAAAAAATTAAGCCAAAAGAAGGCAAAGACAAAAGAGTAACAAACAAAACTGAAAACAAATATTCAGATTGTTGACTTCAATCCAAATATATAAGTAAGTATCCAAATGTCAATGGATTACAAAATCCATTTAAATTACAAAGATTGTTATGCTGGGTAAAAAATATAAGATCCAAATATCTGCTGTTTGCAAGAGGTATATTTTAGATATAAAGACAATGTGTCATTACAGATCATACAAACATCAAAAAGACAGTAAGTCTATTATAAACAACTTTATGTTAATACATGTGAAATGTGCATTCTTTGAAATTGACAAATTCCTGGAAAAATATGTCATATCAAAACTGACACAAGAATAAATACATACTCAGATAAATCTGATATCAGTTTACAATATTGAATCCATAATTAAAAAGCTGACCACTAATAAAATTTCAGACCCAGCAAGTTTCATGAGTTAATTCTTTGGAATATTTAAATAAGAGACAGAACTGATCATACCCAGACATTTTCTGAAAACCTGTGTATAGAAGTAATTCCAAACTCATTTTATGAGATGAGTATTGCCCTGAAATCAAAATCTCTCAAGAACATTAAAACAACAACAACAAAATTACAGACCAATATCTTTTATAAACATAGAAACAAAAATCCTGAACAAAACAGTAGTAAACAGAATAGTAATATACAAAATGGGTAATATATTCTAACCAAGATTATAGAAGAAATATATGTTTCCTTCAACACTTGAAAATTAATCAATGTGATTCATCATATTAACAGAAAAAAGGAGAAAAACTGCTTGATCATTTTTAAATCACTATAAAGCAAGCATCTGATAAGATTCAATCCCTGATCATTAGAAAAACTTTCAGAAAATTAGGAATGGAAGGAACAATGGGCATTGTGTAGTACCACAGAGTGGAGGGAGGGGAGTGGGTTAAAAAACTATCCGATATTAAGCTCACTACCTGCGTGACAAGATCCATACTGCAAACCTCAGCAGCACACAATAGTCTCATGTAACAAAACTGCACTGCACTCCAGCCTGAGCAACAGAATGAGAGTCTGCCTCAAAAAATAAACAAATAAATAAAATAAAAGTTGAAATTTTTTTTAAAAAGATGTTAAAACGAAGAATCCTGTAGATAGCATTCTGCTTAATGATGTAACGACCTCCCTAAGACTGGGAATCCTCTGAAATGTGCACTCCCCTCACCACCATTCAGCAGTGTCCTAGAGATTCAAGCAAATTCAATAAGGCAAGAAAAAGAGGTTGTAAAAATTGGAAAGAAAATTATTCCCCTTATTTACCAAGATTGTGTTTGTAGTAAACCCAAAATAAATTATGACTATTAAAATTAATAAGTGGATTTAACAAAGTCAATGAATTAAAGTCAGTATGAACGCAAACTGTGTGTTGTACCCAAGTGACAAAGATTGGGAGACTCGTTTTTGTAAAATATCAGGGATCAGCTAACTTTTTTGTGTAAAGGACCAGGTAGATAAGGTATGCTTGGCAGGCTACATAGGATGCCTGTTGCATACTCTCTCTCTTTCTTCTGTTATTCCTTAACATTTTTAATGTAAAAAATTATTCTTAGATCATAAGCCATACAAAAACAGGTGCAAGGCTCAAATTGGCTCACAGGTCTTACTTTGCTGACCCTTGATCTTAGCACCAAAGAACGTGAAACACCTGTGAATTTAATCTGAGAGAGGTTATACCTGATTCTTACACCGAAAGCTGAAAAGCATAGCTGAGAGAAATTTGAAAAGACCAAATAAATGAAGAGCAGACCATAATTCAATAGGATGGCCCTTTCTAACCACTGTTACGTGTGAATTTGATATGTGTATGAAAAAAAGTTGAGAATTTCTGTTTATCCTAAGACAGTAATGAGAGAATAAATTTTTAAGCCACACACTGGGAGGAAATATTTGCAATAAATATATCTGACACAGGACTCATATGCGGGATGTTTAAAAACTCGTATAAATCAATAAGGAAAGATAAACATCAAGTTACAAAAGAGAGAAAGACTTAAATGAGATCTGAATAAAATAAAGATATCGGAGAGCTAATACATATATGAAGATGTCCTCCATATCATTAATCACCAAGGACATGCAAATTAAACCAATGATAAGACACTACTACAAATGCATCATTATGGATAAAATGAAAAAGAGAGATAATACCCAGTGTTGTCCGGGATACAGAGGAAATGTAGTTTCCCTACCCTGATTTTAGTGGGTAAGTTTATTCAGCCTTTCTGGAGTTGTTTGATGAGACATAACTATAGTAGCTAAATAGACTTCTACCTTATGTACCATCCATACCAGCATTCCATTTCTAAGCATAGACCCAAGAGAAATAGCATACTTGTCCATGAAAACATGCATAAAAGGATGTTCATAGAAACTTTATTCATAATACTAAAAAATCCCTGCCAGGAAAATGTGTAAAAATTGTGATATAGTCATAGAATATAACACTACCCAACAGTAAAAATGAGTAAAGTACTAATTCTGATGGCTTCATCCATGACTTCTACAAAGCTGATGCCGAGCAATAAAAGTGAGACACAAAAACTTCACCTGCTGCAAACGGCTGTTTATAGGGAGCTTGAAAAAAGGCAAAATTCATCGATTGTGATAAAAATTAAAAGAGTGGTTACCCTTGGTCAGGGAAGGGACAACTGGGATTGAACATTTTTTATCTCTCATTGATTTGGGCAGTGAGTACACAGCACATTCAAAGACACAAATTCCTCAATTTGTTCAATGCACATTCACAATTGGCACACTTCCTATGAGTGGTTATTCATGCTATACTTCAAATTAAAAAGTGAATGAGAGGAGAGGAAATGAAAACTAAGCAATATGCTATTTTAAGGAACTTAGTTGTAAAGATGAAAGAAAATGAGAGTTGGAGCTGAGGAAAACATGAGTTTGTTTGATTTGCTGTTGTGTTTCTAAGATGATACATAATTGAGTTTGTGTAAAGAATGAAAATATCAAGCACCCGCTCACACATAGGCACACGCCTGTGGAGACGAGATAGTTCCAAGATGACTTTAAAAACCTGAAAGAGAATAGCCAGTGTTCAGAGTAAGGAATGGGATTCCAACACCTAAATGAAAGAAGGGAGGAGTGAGAAGACACATTTTTTGACGAATGCATATTTAGATTAAGCATCCTCTCCTGGTAGCTGAGTTTTCTCAAGTCTGGAGCATAGCACACAGCTCACAAGGGCTGGGGTGATAGGCGAGGATCACAGGGATGGTCTGCAGTGGCCCTGATGAGGAAGGACAGCCCACACAGGGTGAACTTCTTAAGCAAGTGGGGAAGAATAGGATAAAAATCACTAAATGGATTGTAGTTCAGAGACTTTCATTATGGAGGCAGGATAAAGAGTAAGAAGAGGTTAAAGATACTGGAAATGGGGTGGTTAAAGTGATGGCATAGACTCAATGGGGAAAGAAAATAAGCCATCCAGGCCAGCTAGGTCCAGAGTGAAAACTACAGCAGGGGCTTGCATCTGTATTGGCAGGGGGAGTATTCCAGGGGATAATACGGTCTCTGGGGTGATGGTAGAGGCTTGTGGAGTAAGAATCAACAAACTAGGTTGTGGATCTGCAAGTCACCCTCAATGACGGCAGGATACAGAATGGAGAGGAAGGCTGTGAACCGCGTGGCAGAGTCGTAAGGAGTGGACTTCTAGTGATTGCCAAGGGAAGATCATGACATCGGACAACTGACCTATAGAACTACTTTGACTTACTTCAAGAACAGGAAGATGAAAGAGGGATGTTGTGGTAGATTGTTTTAATAAGGCTCCCAATGACCTACGTCCCTCTGTATCCACACCCTTGGGTGGTCCTTCCCACAATCATTCTGACTTGGGACTTGCTCTGGCCAATGGGAAAACACAAACATGCTTCAAGCAGAAGCTTAAAAAGAGCTTGCGCCGGGCACGGTGGCTCAAGCCTGTAATCCCAGCACTTTGGGAGGCCGAGACGGGCGGATCACGAGGTCAGGAGATCAAGACCATCCGGGCTAACACGGTGAAACCCCGTCTCTACTAAAAATACAAAAAATTAGCCGGGCGTGGTGGCGGCGCCTGTGGTCCCAGCTACTTGGGAGGCTGAGGCAGGAGAATGGCGGGAACCCGGGAGGCGGAGCTTGCAGTGAGCTGAGATCTGGCCACTGCACTCCAGCCTGGGTGACAGAGCGAGACTCCGTCTCAAAAAAAAAAAAAAAAAAAAAAAAAAAAAAAAAAAAAAAGAGCTTGCACATGGGGGCTCACATTCACTGGCTGCTTTTGAGAACTCTGTGACCACTCTGTGAAGAAACCTGGGATACGTCCCCAGAGAATAAGATGCCATGTGGAGTGGGGCTCAGTCAACAGAGGTGGAACCACCAACTATGTGACAGCAGTCATCACAGAACAGCCAGATAGCTTGGCCAGAGTGCTGCTGACCAGAGAGGTCAGCCAAGCCAGGCCAGAAGAAACAGCTGCCCAGCAGTCCCAAAGAGAAATCATCAGCTGTTATTTGTGTTTGTCTGTTAGTAGCCACTAAGTTTTTTGAGTCTTTTGTTACACAGCAACAACTTACATCCCTGATAAAAAAAAAAAAAAGAGAATCCTTGCCTTCTTGGAACATTAGAAAACCGTCTCTGCAATAATAGGTTGTTGTTGTTTTTCTTTAATGGGTAAATTTTAGCAGAGACTATTTATTGTACTTGAAACTGAAAGGGGGATCGGAATACAAACCCAAAATATGCAACTTTGGCATGAGGATTCTGTGGATCTGAAGGCACCCGAGACTCAACAGATGCACACAGAGTTCTCTTCTCTGCCCTTTTCTGCTTAAAAGAGGAGCATGGGCCGGGCGCGGTGGCTCAAGCCTGTAATCCCAGCACTTTGGGAGGCCGAGACGGGCGGATCACGAGGTCAGGAGATCGAGACCATCCTGGCCGACACGGTGAAACCCCGTCTCTACTAAAAAATACAGAAAAACTAGCCAGGCGAGGTGGCGGGCGCCTGTAGTCCCAGCTACTCGGGAGGCTGAGGCAGGAGAATGGCGTGAACCCGGGAGGCGGAGCTTGCAGTGAGCTGAGATCCGGCCACTGCACTCCAGCCTGGGCGGCAGAGCGAGACTCCATCTCAAAAAAAAAAAAAAAAAAAAAAAAAAAAGGGCCCCACCCCTCCTCCAGCCCCCCAAAAAAAAAAAAAAAAAGAAAA
>NW_020258504.1:0-3600 GCF_003255815.1 Theropithecus gelada | reverse complement strand
GGCGGAAACCGGGGAGGTGGGGGTAGGAGGGGGCGAAAACCGGCCCCCCACCCCCCGCCGGGGGGGAAAGAGCAAACCCCCCAAAAAAAAAAAAAAAAAAAAAAAAAAAAAGAGGAGCATGATCTCCCTCTGTGAAGGTGTCCCCAGCTCATGCCAGTGAGAGGAGAGCAACTCTTAGTACTGGAGACCCACGGAGAGGAGTCTCACACCTGTCTTTAGCTTCCACCACACATTTCCTAGTCACCTTCTCACAATTTTTATCCCTTGAAGCCCAAGCCATCTTTCCTTTGTAAAGTGGTGTACAAGCCCCAAGCGTAACTGCCTCTTTGAGCTTTACTTCCTTTCGGTGAACTCTTTTGCACCTAAAACATTAAAGCTTTGTACTTCTTTTCTATTAATCTGTCTTTTGTCAGTTAAATTTTCAGGACTCTAGTCACTGAACCCGAGAAGGAAGAGGAAAAGTTTTCCCTCTCTGACAGTTCGATGCGTATCTTTTACCTTCTTCCTATACATTTCAACACTGTGTGACTTTTTATAATAAATCTGAGTTACTTTTACCATTAGAAGAAGCTATGTTAAAATTTGAGAAACACCATTTATCCATCAAATATACAATATTACATTATGCCAAGGGTATTTAATGGTTATTCTCCTCCTGATATACAGTTCTTAATTATTATTTACACATATTTTGATGATACAAAATGGTGATAGGAAGATGAATTGATAAATGAGACAGGTTTCTCCAGAAACAGACTGGCTTCATGAAATAGTAGTTGATTGACCAATTTTGCAAACAGGGTAGGCTTTCTCACCAAAAAAAAAAAAAAGAAAAAAAAAGAAAAAGCCTTATTCTCATTAAAACATGCAATCATTCAATCATTGATTGCACACTGGCTTTGAAGATTTTTCTCTTTTTAAATTTGCTTCACTACTATACAGAAGATAAGATAAAATGCCTTCTTTGCTTCCTAGCATTGATGTCTCTGCTGTGTTTCAAATCTGAAGTATTTTTTTTTTTTTACTTTACAACAAAAATCAAAAAAATCATTAAATGATGTTAGAGACAGCAGGAAGTATGTAAGAATCATAGAACATCTTGCTGCAGTTTATATTATTTCATTATCTAAATCAGTGGGTAATAATTTCTTGTATATCAAAGCTCGTAATTATTTTCAGGGATAGGAGCCACGGGAGGGGAAGTGGGAGTTTGAGAATGATGTCAATAAAAGAGCCAGGGTTTCTGCAGAAAAGTGGAGGAATTTGCCCAAAGAACAATTATGTAAATAAAATGTGCCCTGGGCTAGAATAATTTCATTGACACCCATTGACAGAAATGGCCCCAGGCACAGGTACGGAAGTATTCACTTAGGGAGGTGGATCCAGTTGGGGCAGGGTGGGGAAGAAAGAAAAAAATGTTTTTAATTTATTTTGCTCCTGATTATACATTGGAAGGTGGGTCTTTTCTGCATCCTAGATTATTTGCAAGGACAGGCTACAGAGCGTGTTCTAGAGGGAAGGGTTTCATCCATAATCCCCCCTTTTCCTTGCCTCAGAGCTCCCCGACTGGCTCAGCCCTTCCACCTAATCCACACTCGGACTCCTCCCACCTTAGAACACAACATCCAGACGCTCTTGACCCTTCTTGTTCTCTGTTTACTCTCAAACATTTTGCAAGAAGAATTTCCATAAGAAGAAATGTATAGATTTTATGATGCATCACATTAAAAATGATAATAATCTAGGAGTCCAAATGGTATTGACATGTTTTTATTTTGTCCAGCAAGAATATTGTTTTAAAAGAACATTTGTTATCTGTAAAAAGAAAGGGCACATTGTAATCCCAGAAACTACAGGAAGGAGATGCTCTCCGACAACACTTAGCTTTCTGAAAAAGTTACGAGGGTGACATTATTGGTAGGTTTCTCCTTCGCTCCTAGTGGGCAGAGCACTGCATTGCGCATCCTCTCCGGGCCTGGGTGTGGGCGGCGGCTCCCCTCAGTCCGCTTCCCGTCCGTCCTGATGGTGGCCTGGGGTGTATCTTTCCCCCCCTACCTGAGCTGTCCCTGCTCTTCCTCCCAGACTGGGACCCCTCGTCCGTCCAGGGTGAGTCCCGAGTTTGTCTGATGGTCAGTCTGCACTGCACCCTACTCTATTAGCTCTCACGGCTGGCCCGCATCTTACCTTCAATGGCCCCCACACCCTGGGTACCAGCTCTCGGAGGACAGGAAGCTGTGTTTCCACCGTGGGACTTGGTGTCTGCCCTGTCACGGTGCCCGTGGATGGTGGATGCTCCCTCTTCTCTTACGGAAATGGCCAGCGGGCTCTCCCCTACCCCATGACCTTGTCTCTGCTCCCCCTCCAGCAGCAGGTGAGAAGAAAAAGAGGCTCCTGTTTGTGGCCTTGCCAGCATGTGGGTGTCCAGGATGAGCCAGGCCATCACCTCTCCAGCGTCTTCACAGGCTTCTGACTCCACGTGGATGTGGCCAGCTTTGCAGTCTATACTCCCTTTTCAACAGACAGCTGTCCAGCACACACCTGCCCAGCACTCACCTGCCCACCACACACCTGCCCAGCACCCACCTGCCCAGCAATCACTCACCTGCCCAGCCCCCACCTGCCCAGCACTCTCTCACCTGCCCAGCCCCCACCTGCCCAGCACTCTCGCACCTGCCCAGCACTCTCACCTGCCTAGCACTCACTCATGTGCCCAGCACTCACTCACCTGCCCAGCACAAACTAAACTTCCAGCACCAATCTGCTCAGTACTCACTCAACTGCCCAGCACTCACTCACCTGCCTAGTACTCACCTTCTCAGCACTCACCAGCCCAGCATTCAGCTGCCCAGCACTCACCTGCCTAGCACTCACCTGCCCAGCACCCACCTGCCCAGCACTCACCAGCCCAGCACCCACCTGCCCAGCACTCACCAGCCCAGCATCCAGCTGCCCAGCACTCACCTGCTTGTCTCCTAACGCAGGCCTTTCGGGTCACTAGCTGGTGGTCTCATCCCCACCAAACTGCAATCCTGGGTAGCTCTGGTGTGTGATGTGTGTGGTGTGTATGATGTGTGCATTTGTGTGGTTTGTGATGTGTTTGTGTATATGTGTGGGTCATGTGTGTGGTATATATGTGTGTGTATCTGTGTACAGGATGTGTCTGTTTATATGTGCTTGTGTCTCTGTGTGTGTGCTTGTGTGTCTGTGTCTGTGTGTGTCTGTGTATGTGTGTGTATCTGTGTGTGCCTGCATGTGTCTGTGTCTATGGGTATGTCTGTGTATCTGTGTGTGTGCATGTATGTGTCTGTGTGTGTATGTGTATGTGTGGGTGTGTGCTTGTATGATGTGTATGTTATGTGCCCGTGTCTGTGTCTATGTATGTCTGTGTGTGTGTGCATGCCTGCATGGTGTGTGTATGTGTATGTGCCAGCGTGTGTGTGTGTGCATGCCTGTATGATGTGTGCATGTGTGAGTGCCTGTGTGTGTGTCTTTGTGTGTGTGTGTGTATGCCTGTATGGTGTGTGTGCCTGTGTGTGTGCACACCTGTATGGTGTGTCTGTGTATGAGTGTCTATGTGTGTGTCTGTGTGTGTGCATGCCT
>NW_020258503.1:0-6183 GCF_003255815.1 Theropithecus gelada | reverse complement strand
TTTCTTCCTTTCTTCCCTTCCTTCCTTCCTTCCTTCCTTCCTTCCTTTCTTTCTTTCTTTCTTTCTTTCTTTCTTTCTTTCTTTCTTTCTTTCTTTCTTTCTCTCTTTCTTTCTCTCTTTCTTTCTCTCTTTCTTTCATTCTCTCTTCTTTCTTTCTTTCTTTCTTTCNTTTCTTTCTTTCTTTCTTTCTTTCTTTCTTTCTTTCTTTTCTTTCTTTTCTTTCTCTCTTTCTCTCTTTCTTTCTTTCTTTCTTCTTTCTTTCTTTTTCTTCCAAATGTAGTCTCAGTCTGTCACCCAGGCTGTCATGCAGTGGTGCGATCTCGGCTCACTGTAAGCTCTGCCTCCTGGGATCATGCCATTCTCCTGCTTCAGCCTCAGGGGCAGCTGGGACTACAGGCGCCTGCCACCACACACGGCTCATGTTTTGTACTTTCAGTAGAGACGGAATTTCACCGTGTTAGCCGGGCTGGTCTGGATGTCCTGACAACGATCCATCTGCCTCGGCCACACACAGTGTTGGGATTACAGGCGTGATCCACTATGCCTGGCCTGTTGTAGGCTTTTGTGGCTTGATCCCTCCCTCAGTTGCCCCTACTGTTGCCATGCTTCCCAACCTCCCCTGACTCTGCTTCCTCTATATCACCCGCCTGCACCCCTGCCACAGACAAGTACCTCCTCCTGGGTGTCCACCACCAAAGCACAACCGGGCAGCAGCATCTCACCACTTCTACCTCGCTGCTGCCTTTCCAGGAGCCCAGCTCCAGCCCGGAGAGCAGGGGACAGGACCCAAATGTGCAGGTGCTGGTTCCCTGCTGCTCGCGGTGCCTTCCCACTCCCGGAACGCCCATGCGATTCCATCCACACATTGGGTACCACCACAACCTTCCAAACCAGGGGAAGGGACAGGCAGGGTCAGCGGGTGCCACACACACCAGCCAAAACTTCTGCTCCAGAAAGCAGGGGCTGCTTTATCCGCGGGAATGACATTACTTTGCCAGCCACCAGGAACACAGTCCCTTTGCACCCAGATTCACATTTTCACCTACTTCTTGTAAACTCCAGTCCTGAGGACATGACGGAGACCCAGGCCTCAGACCCCGTGGGCACACCTGGTGCCACAGCTCCCACCAAACGGGTTGGCGCACTCTGCAAATCAACGGGCCCACCGCACCACTCCAAGAGCACAGGGAGGTGCCAACAAAGGAATGAGCCTACGAAACCCACCTCCAAAGCAAGCAATAAATCCAAGAGAAAACCCATCACAGCGCTCCTGAGCAGCCAGGTACCAAAAGACAGGGTGGAGTACCGGATGGGGTCCCAGAATCATGAGCCTTGGGATGCTCTGGGTGGGTGTGGCAAGAAGGGACCTCTCAGGAGTTTCTGAATGGACAGGGATCCAAAAGAATCCCAAAGTCCTGGGATTACAGACGTGATCCACTGCGCCCGATCTGGTGCAGGCTTTTGTGACTTCCCTCCTCCCTCCCTTCCCCCTACTGCTGCCATGATTCCCAACCTCCCCTGACTTTCCTCCACCATCATCATGCCCCTACACCCCCACCACATCTGGGGATCTCCTTCTGGGGGTGTGCCACCAAAGCACCACTGGGCAGCAGCATTCCATGACTAATGCCTAGCCATCGCCCCGCCAGGTGCCCGGCTCCAGACTGGGAGGGCAGGGGGCTGGACCCTAAAGATGCAGTCACTGGTGTTGGCATTGTGAGAAAAACGCCACATGCCGCTAGGCCGCCTCTTCACCCTTGGCCAGCCCTGACGGCTCTGGCTGGGTGGGACAAGAGGGGGCCTCGCAGGAGCTCTTGAGCTGCCACAGATCCATAAGTATACCTCTGCGACAGGGCAGAGGATCAGGCTATGTCCCAGGATTGTGGGCCCTGGGCCCTGACGCCTCAGAGTGCTCCATGTTATGAGCAGGCCCGACATGGTGGAACCTTGGAATCTCGGGGGCCGGGGAAAGGCCTCAAGCGAGTGGCTCAGAGATCCTCATTTGAGCCCGGCGGTCCTGGGCTGGCGGTGCCAGGTGGAAGCCAGCAGACATAGCTGGGCTGGGCTCTTGGGGCAGCAAGGCACCTCTGCCAGCGTGTACGGCCATACCACCCTGAACGTGCCCGATCTTGTCTGATCTCAGAAGCTGGCCTGGTTAATTCTTGGATGGGAGACCACCTGTGAATACCGGGTGCTGTAGGCTTTTTTGCTTTCTTCCTTGTCTTTCTTTTCCACCTTCCTTTCCTCCCTTCTCTTTCTCTCTTCTTTTTTGCTTTCTTTCTTTCCTTGTTACTTTCTTTCCTTTCTTTCTTTCCTTCTTTCTTTTTTTCTTTCTTCCTTTCTCTCTCTCTTTCTTTCTTTCCTTGTTTTCTTTCTCTCTTTCTCTTCTTTCTTTCCTTCTTTCTTTCTTTTCTTTCACTATTTCTCTCTCTTTCTTTCCTTCTTTCTTTCTTTTTTCTTTCCTTTTTCCCTTTCTTTCTTCTTTTGTTTTCTTTCATTCTTTCTTTCTTTCTCTTTCTGTCCTTCTTTCTTGATTTCTTTTCTTTCTCTCTTTCTTTCCTTCTTTCTTTTCTTTCTTTCTCTCTTTCTTTCTTTCCTTCTTTCTTTTCTTTCTTTCTCTCTTTCTTTCTTTCCTTCTTTCTTTTCTTTCTTTCCTTCTTTCTTTTCTTTCTTTCCTTCTTTTCTTCTTTCTTTGTTTTCTTTCTTTCTATCATTCTTTCTTTACTTCTTTTCCTTCTTTCTCTCTTTCTTTCTTCTTTCTTTCCACCTCACTTTCTTTTCTCTCTCTCTTTCTTTCTTTCTTTCTTCTTTTCTTTCTTTTTTCTTCCTTTCTTTCTGTGTTTCTTTGTGTCTTCCTTTTTCTTCCAGATGGAGTCTTGCTCTGTCACCCAGGCTAAAGTGCAGTGGTGCAATCTCGGCTCACTAAAAGCTCCTTCTCCTGGGTTCCCACCATTCTCCTGCCTAAGCATCCTGAGCAGGTGGGATTACAGGCGTGGCCACCACGCCCAGCTCATATTTTGTAGTTTTAGTAGAGATGTTGTTTCAGCATGTTAGCAAGGGTGGTCTGGATCTCCTGACTAGGTGATCCACATGCCTCAGCCACACAAAGTGCTGGATTGCAGGCATGATCCACCGGGCCCAGCCTGCTGTAGGCTTTTGTGGATTCCCCTCTCCCTCCCTTCCCCCTGCTGTCTCCATGCTTCTCGACCTCCCCTGACTCTGCTCCACTTTTATCATGCCCCTACACCCCCAGCGCAGTCAGGGAGCTCCTTGTATGGATGCGCCACCAAAGCACCACCGGGCAGCAGCATTTCACCGCTTCCATCTAGCCACCACCCCACCAGGAGCCTGGATCCAGCTTGAGAGGGCAGGGGGCCGGACCCCAAAGGCACAGGCCCAGGCCCAGGTGTTGGCATTGTGAGAAAAAGGCCACATACTGCTGGGCTGCCTCTTCGCCCTTGGCCAGCCCTGATGGCTCTGGCTGGGTGGGGCAAGAGGGGGCCTTGCAGGAGTTCCTGAGCTGCCAGGAATCCAAAAGACTACTTCCTCGAAAGGGCGGAGTACCAGACGGATTCCCAGGATGGTGGGCCCTGGGTCCTGACGCCTTGGAGCACTTCCTGTTCCCAGCGGGCCCTATGTAGTGGAAGTTCGGCAGCTTGGGAGCTGCGTAAGGCAATAGGCGAGCGGCTCGGGGGTCCCGTCATGAGCCGGGAGACCCCGGGCAGGTGATGCTGGCTGGAATCCTGTGGGCATGGCTGGGCCAGGCTCTTCTGGCAGCCAGGCGCCTCTGCCAGCGTCTATGACCATACCAGCTTGAACACGCCCAATCTCGTCTGATCTCGGAAACTAAGCAGGGTAGGACTTGGTTAGTATTTGGATGGGAGACCACCTGGGAATACCAGGTGCTGTAGTCATTATTGTTTTCTTTCTTTTCTTCCTTCCATTCTTTTCTTCTTTCTTTCTTTTCTTTTCTTTCTTTCTCTCTCTCTCTTTCTTTCTTTCCTTCTTTCTTTCTTTTCTTTCTTTCTCTCTTTTTTCTTTCCTTCTTTCTTTCTTTCTGTTTCTCTTTCCTTCCTCTCTCTTTCTTTCTTTCTTTCTCTCTCTCTCTTTCTCTCTTTCTCCCTTTCTCCCCCCCTTTCTCTCTTTCTCTCTCTCTCTCTCTCTTTCTCTCTTTCTCTCTTTCTCTCTTCTTTCTTTCTTTCTTTCTTTCTTTCTTTCTTTCTTTCTTTCTTTCTTTCTTTCTTTCCTTCCTTCCTTCCTTCCTTCCTTCCTTCCTTCCTTCCTTCCTTCCTTCCTTCCTTCCTTCCTTCTTTCCTTCCTTTCTTTTTCTTCCAGACGGAATCTCACTCTGTCACACACGCTGGAGTGCAATGGCGTGATCTCAGCTCATAGCAAGCTCGGCCTCCCGGGTTCATGCCATTCTCCTGTGTCAGCCTCCCGAGCACCTGGGACTAAAGGCAACCGCCAACACGCCCAGCTCATGTTTTGTAGTTTTAGTAGAGATGGGGTTTCACCATGTTATCCAGGCTGGTCTGGATCTCCTCACCACGAGATCCACCTGCCTCAGCCTCCCAAAGTGCTGGGATTACAGGCGTGATCCACCACCGCATACTGTACACCTTTGTGGCTTCCCCGCTCCCTCCTTTCCCCCTACTGTCGCCATGCTTCCCAACCTCCCCTGACTCTGCATCTGCTTTATCACCTGCCTACACCCCTGCTGCAGCCTGGAACCTCCTCCTGGGGGTCTGCCACCAAAGTACCACTGGGGAGCAGCATCCCACCACTTCCACCTCACCACCAACCCACCAGGAGCCCAGCTCCAGCCATAGAGGGTAGGGAGCTGGACCCCAAAGGTGCATGCACAGGATCCCTGTCTTTCGCAGTGTCTTCCCACTCCTGGAACGCCCAGGAGATTCAATCCACTCATCGTTCACTGCCTTCCAATCTGAGGGAAGGGGCGGGCAGGGGCAGAATGTGCGACACACGCTAGCCAAGATGTCCGCTCCAGATCGCAGAGCTGCTTTCTCTGGGGGAAGGACTTTGCTTCCTCAGCCACCAGGAAAACAGTCCTTGTGAACCCGGATTCCCACTGTCACCAACTTCGTGTAAACTCCAGTCCCGAGGACATGACAGACACCCAGGCCTCAGGCCCTGTGGGAACACCCAGTTCCACGACTCGTGCCAGTCGGGCAGGTGCACTCTGCAAATCAAGGTGACCACCGCATGGCACGAAGAGCATTGTGAGGTGCCAAAAAAGGAAGGAGCCTATGCAACCCACCTCCAAAGCAAGCAGTCAATACAGGACAAAACCCGTCTCAGCGCTCCCTTGCTCCTCTTGCATGGACAGCCTGGCCACGCTGTTCTGGCCCAGTCCAAGCCCCCTCCAAACTATCCCGTCCTGCTCAAAAGGACACTGCCTATCGGAGCAGGGCGCTCCCTCTGAAAGGCTCTATCGATCTCGCTCTCTAGCTCCCTGCGCCTCTCTCTTCTGAGTTTGCCCCTGCACCTCATGATACTTCTGTCGTCTTCCCTCTGTCTCTCTGCCTCTCTCTCTTTGTCTGTCCCTCTCTCTTTCTCCGCCTGTCTGTCTGTCTCTTTCCCTCTCCACCTCCCCTGTCTCTCTCGATCATTGTATCTCTCCCTCCCTCGGTTTCAATCTCTCCATCCATCTATTCCTTGATCTCCTTAAAGCTGTTTGTGTGTGCATGCATGTGTGTGTGTGCCTGTGTGTGTATGTGTGTGTCTGTTTGTGTGCACGCATGTGTGCATGTTCCCGTGCACGAACGCCCCGGTGTGTCTGTGTGCTGGGCTGTGGATTTGCTCCTGGTGGTGGTGGGGTGTGTTTGAGTTTCTCTCAGCCCTTCTTGCTGGAGATCAGGCTACCACCTCTAGTGCCAGCCCGGGGCAAAGCAGGGCCATATCCCAACCCCCAACCCCCCACTCCCTCTTGCCCACCCGACAGGTCTTGGTCTTCACAAGTGACCGTTGTGTGGGCGTTGTGAGAAAAAGGCCATACATGGCTGGGCTGGCTGTTCGCCCTTGTCCAGCTCTGACGACTCTGGCTGGGTGGGGCAAGAGGGGGCCATGCAGGAGCTCCTGAGCGACCACGGATCCAAATGAATACCTAAGCGACAGGGTGGAGTACTGGAGGGTGTCCCAGGATCATGGCCCCTGGGCCCTGAC
>NW_020258502.1:0-6184 GCF_003255815.1 Theropithecus gelada | reverse complement strand
CCAACGCGATCCGAGCAGCTAACTCTGACCCGGGCTCCCGGTGCGCGCTCACGATCTGGGCTGCCTGAGCGCCATGGCGATCCGAGCAGCTAACTCTGACCCGGGCTCCCAGTGCGCTCTCATGATGGGAGCTGCCGGAGCGCGTTCGCGATCCGGGCAGCAGCTGTCTCTGACCCGGACTTCCGGTGCGTGCTCGCGATCGGAGCTGCTGGAGCGCGTTTACGATCCGGGTAGCAGCTGTCTCTGACCCGGACTGCGGGGCACACTCGCGATCTGAGCTGCCAGAGCGCAGTTGCGATTGGGCAGCAGCTGTCTCTGACCTGGACTGCCGGGGCGCGCTCGCGATCTAAGCTGCCGGAGCGCGTTTGCCATCCGGGCAGCAGCTGTCTCTGACCCGGGCTGCCGGGGCGCGCTTGCGTCTAGATATCATTAATAAGCCAGATTTCCTTTAAAGGGATTCTAACCCATATTCCTTTACAGGAAGAGACTACAAATTAGTACAGGATGGGTAATACCCAGAGCGCTCCCCTATCTCTCCTTACAAGTAATTTCAAAGATGTAAGAGCAAGGGGCCATAATCTTGGTATAGAAATCAGGAAAGGAAAGCTCATTACCCTATGCCGCTCCGAATGGCCTGCCTTTGATGTGGGGTAGCCACCTGAAGGGACGTTCGGACTTGCTGTCATCACTAGAGTAAAGTCCAAGATTTTCCTACCTGGGCGCGTGGGCCACTTAGATCATATCCCATATATCCTCATATGGCAGGACCTTGTTGAGAACCCGCCTCCTTGGCTGTCCCCTTTCCAATTAGCCCCTGAACCCTGTAAGGCACTGGTTGCTCAACCACTAAAATCCAAGCAACCAAATGCCCCCCCCATCCTGTCCTACCTAATAGTGAGGACCCACTGTTCACAGAACCCCCTCCGTACCCCTCCGGGCCCCAGGCCCCAGCCCCCCAGGCTGAGGTGCGGGAGGGAGCAGGCAGACGGGAGGCGGCTGGCACACACGGACCCGCTGAGAGTGAGAGTAACTTTGAAGGGCTGGTGGGGCAGACGCCAGGGCGCACTTCGCAGGCTAGCCCCCCCAGCCGCCTGACTCCACAGTGGCTCTACCCGTTCGGGAAATAGGACCCCCAGATGACACGGGAATCCCCAGGCTCCAGTACTGGCCATTCTCTACCAGTGATCTGTATAACTGGAAGACCCAGAGTGCTCGGTTTTCAGACAACCCCAAAGATTTACTGGCTTTACTGGATAGTGTCATGTTCACCCACCAGCCCACTTAGGATGATTGTCAACAGCTCCTCCAAATCTTGTTCACAACGGAAGAGCGAGAGAGAATACAGGCCTGCATGGGACTACAACATGGCAGAAGGTAGGGGAGGGCTACGCCTTTATCGCCAGACTCTAATGGCGGGTCTCCGGGCAGCTGCTCGCAAGCCCACTAATTTGGCTAAAGTATACTCTGTTCTGCAGGGAAAGACAGAGAGCCCAGCTACCTACTTAGAAAGGTTAATGGAAGCTTTTAGACAGTACACCCCCATAGACCCAGAGGCTCCAGGAAGTCAGGCAGCTGTTGTAATGTCTTTCGGAAATCAGGCAGCCCCAGACATTAAAAGGAAATGCCAAAAATTAGAAGACTTAGAGAATTGTGGACATACACCCAACTCTGCCAAACCCGTATACCCTCCTGAGTACCCCAAACCCTAAACATCAATGGTACATTGTTTTAGATTTGAAAGATGCTCTCTTCAGTTTGCCTTTAGCCCCTCAGAGCCAAAAGCTCTTCGCCTTCGAGTGGAATGACCCTGGAAGGGGCATAAATGGCCAACTGACATGGACCAGGCTGCCTCAGGGATTCAAAAACTCTCCTGCCCTGTTCGATGAGGCCCTCCATGAAGACCTGGGTGAGTATCAATGTAAACACCCTGAGGTAACTTTACTACAATATGTTGATGACCTCCTGATTGCTGCTGAGACCCAAGAAGCTTGTATTCAAGGGACCAAGAGTCTCTTACAAGCTCTGGGAAATCTAGGCTACCGAGCCTCGGCAAAGAAAGCTCAAATCTGTAAGCCAGAAGTAACATATCTGGGGTACCTGCTAAAAAGAGGGCAGTGCTGGTTAACAGACGCCCGGAAGCAGACTGTTCTGCAGATTCCCAGGCCACAATCCACCCGACAAGTGAGGGAATTCCTGGGGTTGGCGGGATTTTATAGACTATGGATACATGGGTTCGCAGAACTGGCTATTGTATCAGGCAACACGGGGGCAGCAGCCATTTAATTGGACAGACGAAGCCGAGTCGGCTTTCCAACAGATCAAAACCGCCCTACTCTCTGCGCCTGCACTGGGACTACCTGATGTCACCAAGCCCTTCCACTTGTATGTGGACGAGAGTAAAGGTGTCGCCAAGGCGGTAATAACTCAGAATTTAGGCCCCTGGTGGAGGCCAGTTGCCTACCTATCAAAGAAGTTAGACCCAGTGGCTGCCGGGTGGCCCCCTTGTCTCCGAATGATTGCAGCCACGGCTCTGGTGGTACAAGATGCTAATAAACTTGTCATAGGTCAAGAATTGCGGGTCGTTACCCCACATGCCATTGAAGGTGTACTCAAACAGCCACCTAATCGATGGATAAGTAACGCCCGGCTCACCTACTACCAAGGACTACTACTAAATCCTATCAGGATAACCTTCCTGCCCCCAACGACCTTAAACCCTGCCTCGCTGCTGCCCAACCCGGACCTGGACACGCCGCTCCATGATTGCACCAAGATACTAGCTCAGGTGCACGGAGTTCGAGAGGACCTGCAGGACCGCCCACTCCCTGACGCTAACCTCGTCTGATTCATTGATGGGAGCAGCTTCATGCATCAAGGCCAGAGGTACGCTGGAGCGGCAGTGACTTCAGAGACTGAGGTAATCTGGGCGGGGCCCCTGCCCCCCCGGGGACATCGGCTCAGAAGGCTGAACTGATAGCACTCACCCAAGCTCTTACCTTAGGGGCAGGGAAAAAGCTGACAGTATATACAGACAGCCAATATGCTTTTGCTACGGCGCACATACATGGGGCCATTTACAGGGAGCGAGGGTTACTAACGGCTGAGGGAAAAGAGATAAAAAACAAGCAAGAGATCCTAGCCCTGTTAACAGCGCTATGGAAGCCAGAAAAGTTAGCCATTGTGCATTGCCCAGGGCATCAGAAACCAATCACTCCAACTGCTCAAGGCAACTTTCTGGCAGACCAAGCTGCAAGAAATGTGGCAAAGGCTCCCAGCCAACTTCTTGCACTCCAGCTCCCTGACCCAGGCCCCCGGAACTTGCCATATTTCCCTGATTATTCAGAACAAGATCTCCAGTGGATTGAAAAGCTTCCCCTGAAACAGATCCAGAATGGGTGGTAGACTGATACTAATGACCAAACCATCCTACCAGAAAAATTAGGATAACAAGTATTAGAACACATCCACCGAACCACCCACCTGGGTGCTCAGCGGATGATAGACCTGATCAGACGCTCTAAGCCCAAATTCAGACATACAGCCGAGACGGCCAGCAGCATCGTGGCAAGGTGCAAAGTCTGCCAATTAACAATGCCTACCCCCAATCCTAGACTGCAGCGGGAATAAGGCTTAGGGGAACCAGGCCCAGTATCTACTGGGAAGTAGATTTTACTGAAATAAAGCCAGGAAAGTACGGGTATCGGTACTTACTTGTCTTTGTAGATACTTTTTCAGGGTGGACTGAAGCATTTCCAATCAAAAGAGAAACTGCTCAGGTTGTAGCAAAGAAAATTCTGGAAGATATCCTCCCCAGGTATGGCTTCCCCGTCCAGATAGGGTCAGATAATAGGCTGGCCTTCGTCGCTAAGGTAAGTCAGGATTTGGCTTCCATCCTTGGGGCAAATTGGAAACTACATTGCGCTTACAGGCCCCAGAGTTCAGGACAGGTAGAGAGGATGAATCGGACCTTAAAAGAGATCTTAACTAAATTGACTATGGAGACTGGCGCTAATTGGGTGGTCCTTCTCCCCTACACTCTGTTCCGGGCCCGTAATACCCCTTACAGACTGGGCCTTACCCCTTACGAAATCATGTATGGCAGACCCCCACCCCTGGTTCCCAGTCTAAAAGATGATCTGCTCAGATCTGAAACAGAAAATGTCTCTGAACTCTTATTTTCCCTACAAGCCTTGCAGAAAATTCATCAAGAGATCTGGCCCAAGCTGAAGGAGCTATATGAGACCGGTCCCCCACTGACACCCCATCCGTACCAGCCGGGAGACTGGGTCCTGGTTAAGCGACACTGACAAGAGACCCTAGAACCCAGGTCAAGGGACCACTCCAGGTACTCCTGACCACACCCACTGCCCTGAAGGTAGAAGGCCTCACGTCGTGGATCCACTACACCCACGTCAAGCCAGTGGACCCAACCTCCGACCTTCTGGGACCAATCACGGCAGCGGCTGAAGCACCGGCCACGTGGACTGTGGACAGAGCTAAGAACAACCCCTTAAAACTCACCCTGTGCCGGCAACATAGCTCACTGCAAACATGCAGTTAGGTAGTCTAGCCCTAATGTTAGCCGCCCTAGTGGCCGCTGGGGAAAACACCAAACCAGCACCTAAACCCCAGTCAGGAGAAGTTTCCCTACTGTTTCTCAGGAACCAATTCCAGCCTCTGCAGCATCACTGCAGTGCCCCCTAATATCACCCTAAGGGCTCCGCCGGGCATATTCTTCTGGTGTAAGAACCTCTCTAGTCCCTCGGTTACCAACATACTGTGTCTTCCTGTCACATTAGTTCCCCGGTTGACTCTACTAACTGCTGGCGAGTTCCTAGGGTACACCGGTAACTGGACTAGTACTGCCATTCACCCAGTCCCTAGACCGAGACCTGCATGAGCCATATTTCTCCCCCTCATCGCAGGAATCTCCCTCACCGCATCCTTCATTGCGGCCAAAATGGTGGGGGAAACCCTAGGTCACACTCTCATAGAAAGCAACAAGTTGTACCAACAATTTGCCATTGCTGTGGAGGAGTCAGCTGAGTCCCTTGCATCCCTTCAGCGGCAGCTCATGTCCCTAGCTCAGGTAACCTTGCAGAACCGGAGGGCCCTAGACCTACTCACTGCTGAAAAAGGTGGTACATGTATGTTTCTGAAAGAGGACTGTTGTTTCTACATCAGGGCTTGTAAAAGACCGGGTCCAACAGTTACGCAAGTTAAGCACTGAAGTAAAAACACGGCAGTTTGCTTCAGCTGCAGACCAACGGTGGAATTCCTCTATGTTTTCTCTGTTAGCCCCCTTCCTTGGACCCCTGCTAAGTCTACTATTTCTGCTAACCGTAGGACCTTGTGTTGTTAACAGAATTTTGCAGTTTGTCAGAGAAAGGTTTAACACCATTCAGCTCATGGTCCTCAGAGCCCAATACCAACCTGTAAACGCTGAAACAGAGTCAGACTTATAAGACCCAAGATTGGCTCTAGAGTTACCTGAAAAGAAGGGGGGAATGAAAGGAATGAGGCACACCCCCATATATCTCCCAACTTCCTGAGCCCAGCACAAACACATTCCTCCATATTTCTTTCCAACTTCAGAAAAACACCACCTAGGAAATCCCCGATAAGGACACAGCGGGAACCAATAAAAAATGCTAAATGTGCGGTAACTGAGAGAATTACCTTGTTCCCCTGTAACTTTACATATCCTGTTTACATCAGGCTATAAAAAGCAAGCACTCACATTGTTCGGGGCCCTCTTGTATGCTGTGCAATGGAGGGACCAAGTTCGAACTTGCAGTAAAGATCCTTGCCGCTTGGCTTTGACTCTGGACTCTGGTGGTCTTCTTTGGGGAACAAACCGTCTGGGCATAACATCTGGGGGCTCGTCCGGGATTCCCCAAGCCCACCAGACCCCTGGTCAATGGATCTACTAGGATCGATCTACTGATAGGTAAGCCGGCTCGTCTCTGTTTGTCTGTCTGTGTCTGTTCTGAATCTGAATCTGTGACTCGCGAGGTCTGAAACGGGAGCTGGCACAGTCCTGGCGGACGCGCTATAGGATGGCCAGCGGAGACCGGTGGGAGACGTCCCCTGGCTCTCGTCTGATCTAGTTTGCGATCTGGGCTGCCGGAGCGCCAACGCGATCCGAGCAGCTAACTCTGACCCGGGCTCCCGGTGCGCGCTC